>NW_028253241.1:0-3000 GCF_964263255.1 Lissotriton vulgaris
ACATTTTGCGTATTAGTTGAGGAGGTGACTAGCCATGTCAAATAACAATTACAACCATTGTCTGGATGAGCCTTTAAAGTCACCAAATCACTAAATTAGCCTCAGCTAAACCTCCTGGTATCTTGGCACAGAGTAGGCTTAACGTAGAAGCAAGGTGTAAAGTACTTATGCAGTACTCAGATAGTTAATGTCACAACGCAAGAAAAATCAAAAACACATTTTAAACAATAGATTACATGTTAAAAAGTAAACTGACACCACAACAGGAAAAATCCAATAAGGGGAACCAGGGTTAATAACTTTAAACATTTAAATGTGAAAATAGCTCCAGAAAAGCATTAATCGGCAATCACGGGGATCTGGTTGCGCTTGACCAGTACCTAGAAGCAAATTTAGGCTGACCATGATGGAGCACAGCTCAGATACAGAAACCAGGTTTGACCTAGTCGGACGTTTTACCTTCAAATGTAGGGACTATTAGAATGTCGGGCGGATCGCCACCGCTAGCATGGCGGTGGCGATCCGCCCAACATTCTCCTCCGCCTGCATGCCATTTCCCTCCGCCATATTAGTATGGTGGGGGGACCCCGGCGGAAGGATAGAGCGTCTGCCGGTTTTCACTGCTCACACAGGTGACTGGGCGGAAAAGGGGCCTGATACAGTGGCAATGTCTGGTAGACACCGTCATCCATATTATGATTGCAAACAAAACAGGTGATGGACCGAATGTGGATCAATGTCACACATTCAACCCAGTGAAAAGATCTGGGCCCAAATCCATCGTTTTTTTGCACTCCACACCACCCTGGGTTAGACAATGGCGATATGCAAATCAGCTCTGACCCTGTGCCCCATGGGAACAGTCCAGTCCGAAATACAAAAGCCATGTCCTTCCCAGAACGGAATCAAGCATCCGAGGACCGGACCGGTTTCGAGGTAACACCTCTCATCAGCCCGGCTAGCTTGACTCCAATGGTGTGGAGTGCCTGGGACCCACGTCTGAGCATCCCCAGCACACTTATGGCGGCAATTGCAAACAAAACAGGTGATGGACCGAATGTGGATCAATGTCACACATTAAACCCAGTCAAAAGATCTGGGCCCAAATCCATCGTTCTTTTGCACTCCACACCACTCTGGGTTAGACAATGGCGATATGCAAATCAGCTCTGACCCTGTGCCCCATGGGAACAGTCCAGTCCGAACTACAAAAGCCATGTCCTTCCCAGAACGGAATCAAGCATCCGAGGACCGGACCGGTTTCGGGGTAACACCTCTCATAAGCCCGGCTAGCTTGACTCCAGTGGTGTGGAGTGCCTGGGACCCACGTCTGAGCATCCCCAGCACACTTATGGCAGCAATTGCAAACAAAACAGGTGATGAACCGAATGTGGATCAATGTCACTCATTCAACCCAGTCAAAAGATCTGGGCCCAAATCCATCGTTTTTTTGCACTCCACACCACCCTGGGTTAGACAATGGCGATATGCAAATCAGCTCTGACCCTGTGCCCCATGGGAACAGTCCAGTCCGAACTACAAAAGCCATGTCCTTCCCAGAACGGAATCAAGCATCCGAGGACCGGACCGGTTTCGAGGTAACACCTCTCATCAGCCCGGCTAGCTGGACTCCAGTGGTGTGGAGTGCCTGGGACCCACGTCTGAGCATCCCCAGCACACTTATGGCGGCAATTGCAAACAAAACAGGTGATGGACCGAATGTGGATCAATGTCACACATTCAACCCAGTCAAAAGATCTGGGCCCAAATCCATCGATTTTTTGCACTCCACACCACCCTGGGTTAGACAAAGGCGATATGCAAATCAGCTCTGACCCTGTGCCCCATGGGAACAGTCCAGTCCGAACTACAAAAGCCATGTCCTTCCCAGAACGGAATCAAGCATCCGAGGACCGGACCGGTTTCGAGGTAACACCTCTCATCAGCCCGGCTAGCTTGACTCCAGTGGTGTGGAGTGCCTGGGACCCCCGTCTGAGCATCCCCAGCACACATATGGCGGCAATTGCAAAAAAAACAGGTGATGGACCGAATGTGGATCAATGTCACACATTCAACCCAGTGAAAAGATCTGGGCCCAAATCCATCGTTTTTTTGCACTCCACATTACCCTGGGTTAGACAATGGCGATATGCAAATCAGCTCTGACCCTGTGCCCCATGGGAACAGTCCAGTCCGAACTACAAAAGCCATGTCCTTCCCAGAACGGAATCAAGCATCCGAGGACCGGACCGGTTTCGAGGTAACACCTCTCATCAGCCCGGCTAGCTTGACTCCAATGGTGTGGAGTGCCTGGGACCCACGTCTGAGCATCCCCAGCACACTTATGGCGGCAATTGCAAACAAAACAGGTGATGGACCGAATGTGGATCAATGTCACACATTAAACCCAGTCAAAAAATCTGGGCCCAAATCCATCGTTTTTTTGCACTCCACACCACTTTGGGTTAGACAATGGTGATATGCAAATCAGCTCTGACCCTGTGCCCCATGGGAACAGTCCAGTCCGAACTACAAAAGCCATGTCCTTCCCAGAACGGAATCAAGCATCCGAGGACCGGACCGGTTTCGAGGTAACACCTCTCATAAGCCCGGCTAGCTTGACTCCAGTGGTGTGGAGTGCCTGGGACCCACGTCTGAGCATCCCCAGCACACTTATGGCAGCAATTGCAAACAAAACAAGTGATGGACCGAATGTGGATCAATGTCACACATTCAACCCAGTCAAAAGATCTGGGCCCAAATCCATCGTTTTTTTGCACTCCACACCACCCTGGGTTAGACAATGGCGATATGCAAATCAGCTCTGACCCTGTGCCCCATGGGAACAGTCCAGTCCGAACTACAAAAGCCATGTCCTTCCCAGAACGGAATCAAGCATCCGAGTACCGGACCGGTTTCGAGGTAACACCTCTCATCAGCCCGGCTAGCTTGACTCCAGTGGTGTGGAGTGCCTGGGACCCACGTCTGAGCATCTCCAGC
>NW_028253242.1:0-60279 GCF_964263255.1 Lissotriton vulgaris
TGTGGTGCATTGTGCAGCACACTTAGAAAGGGGAACAAGCCTCCCAGGAATGTGTTTGTGCAGTATGGCTGAGATACCCGCCACCCCCTCTCAACACAATCCCCAAGAATTGGGAAACCGGAAACAGTTCTTGAATTTTTGGAAGGCGGGAAGGGAGTAAACCCTTCCCGGCCGTATTTATTAAAAATATGAAACAAAATTAAAACATTAAAATAACAGTTTCATATTATGTACAATTTCATTTCCACATTACGATGTTTGGCTAACCTTAACAGATCTCTAATACAGAGGTTCTCCTAGCCGAACTAACATCCTACAAAACATTTGACTTGAAATTGTACATCCTAACTGAGGAAATCTAAATTTTATGGTCAAGTTATGTTCCCTAGCGCGTACCCCACCGTCTCCATGTACGAGTTAAAGTGCATGTAATTTCCCTCCTGTACCAGCTATGAAGACGCAAATATATTTGCGTCCACCGTTAACATGTCCCCTTTCAGACCCACTATGAATGGGTTGAATGGTCCGTTCCTAAGTATGCTATGCCAACGTCTTTTTGTAGCGTACTTCTACGTTTTTCAGCTCTGGCTGAGTAGGCCCCTGAATTTCTGTTACCGAGCCTCTTTTCTGGCTTCTGACTCGAAGGGCCTCTGCCCAGGCTGCCTCTGTACCCGTGAACTCTGACTTACTTTCAGCGCGGCCCCTCGCGCTCAGTTCAGCCTGCTGCCTGCCAAGATCGACTATAACCTTCGAGTTATCTGTTCCGCTCCCCGAAAATACATTCCTGCCTGCCAGTTTCAGTAAACATCCTTCCTCAGCTGCAGAGCCAAAGGGCCGGCCTGTCTCGATGCAACTAATTTAAGTAATTCATAGCCCTTGTTGCCATGCTCCCATGGAAGGCCCCGTGCCCCCACGCTTCTCATACAGACACTCAGGCGCTTATACACGCACTCACAGCAAGTATAGAATAGCTTCTACCCTAGAGACCTTTCCGCCCAGATAGCTTAGTTCCTAAACATCAGATACCAGATATGATAGAAGCACAAGTTGATCTGACATGCCAGACTTCTGTCTCTTTCCGTCAGTGTAAATGTCAAGTCCCCATGCACCCTCTAGTCTCACGTGCATCACACGTCATGCAGCTGCGCGCGCATCCAAGCTTCCGATTTCTGCTGACATTACAACATTCCTGTTAGTGCCACCCCTTTCGTGACACTTACCTGTGACGTTTCTAGCACACACCTCTAGTTCACGCCTCTTGATTACGCACTTGTACCACGTGTATACTGTTATCTTGTCTTCTCTCAGCTGTTACGCCTTCTATACTGTTTCCAATGGTGTAAAATAAGTATATAAGCTATGTACTGTTAATAAAATGTAGCGCGCTCTCTATCCCTTCTGACACCCCTGTGGTGGTCAGAACATGATATTCTGGCCATGACCATTCCTTTCTAAGAAATAAAACCCCTAAGAACTCTAACACCACGGACTCTGTCTCCTTCTTCCGATTTTGAGTTATTATTGATTAAGTACTTACCTGCATAGAAATTAAGAGAGTAAATTAATTATTTACGTCATTTGGCGCCCGAATAGGGACCCCTCCCCCACCTCACGCGCCGGTTGGCGCATTGCAAGCTCTGTCCCCTGCCATCAGTTAGATGGACCATACGCGTACCGGCAGGATTTCCTGCATCTCCCTCTGACCCACGGAGGTGACGAAGACTGCGATCAGTGCCCAGACGAGGCGGTGAGGAGTGCGGAGGATCCCGACCAGAGCCTAGCCGAAAGAAACAAGGTCCGAGGTGTCAAGAGGCCCATCAGGTTTCCGAAGTTTTCCGAAGTTTTCCGAAGTTTCCCGAAGTTTTCCGAAGTTCCGAGTCGAGTCCAGTCGAGTTTTCCGAGGCCTTCTGTTTCCGTGCTTCCCGGTGAGTACCATTGCTGGGACGTATCTAGACGGGTTTGGGTACACAAGTCCGGTCTGCACTGTTTTTAGGCAGTGTATCTGTACTGTTTAGCAGTATATCTAGTATTCCGAATTTCTGAATTTCTGCACTGTTACACCAGTGTATCTGTACTGTTTAGCAGTATATCCGGTATAGGGGGTAATTATCTATGTCTCCAATGTCTTTTCATGTGATTAATGTCGTGGTATGAATGTGACCGTTTTATGTGTATTATTATGTTTTTCTTGTATAACTAGTTATATTCAGAATTAAGTATCAAGGATTGCGCATTCAGTATCAAGTAGGCAAAATGCCGTTTTTCAACAAGTTAAAGCAGATAGGAACTAGGAAAGGGATGTTAGAGGAAGAAATTCCTATCCCCCCTAGGGACACTCCAGGTAACTTTATGTATAACAAGCATGGCATAGATGCCATATTGTATCTAGAATTATGGACCGATTATACAAAGCACCTAGACGAAAGACACAGATGGCCAGTTAATGGAACATGGGATGCCGAGTGCATCATGAAGGTAGAAGAGGTATTACGGAAAAAGAAAGCTAGACAATCTCAGAAAGACGCCATAGAATTTTGGCGTAAGGAATCACATAAACGTGCTGAAAGAGCACTCCGTAGAGAAGACAGACTTAGAGAATCAGATAGAGCTCAAGAAAATGAATTAGTCACTGAAGGAATCCGAGTAAAAACAGAACAAATAGATCGCATCCGAAATAGCCAAGTAAACGGCATGTATCTTATGGCCGAGGGTACACCTGACGCCATTTCAGAAATACCGAAAAATCTGCCGCCACCGCTGGTCCCAACTAAAGTAATGCATAAGACTACTAAAGATATATTCCTGAATTCCTACCTAGAAGATGTAGCCCCAGCTTACACCAATCTGCCTGTTCGTGCCCTGCCTACTGACAGGGACGGGGGTGGCACTCCGCCCCCAGGTCATGTTCCGCCGGTACCACAACAGACTTCCCCTGTTCCGCCAGCCCCGCCACTTCCTGCACCTAAAACAGATCTGCCGAAACCACGTTTACCAGATCCTACTAAAAGACAAATTCAAATATAGACTGCACGCAGAGATGATAGCCAAGCCTCCGTTTCAGGGGGTGCGACCGCGGGTCCTCGGACCCCGCCATTGACACACAGATTAAATGTCAGAGATATACAGAGTCCCCTCACGTTCAGGTCTCCCCACTTGTCCCGCTTAGACGCATTCAAGGAAAACATTTCAGTTTGCAGATACGATCCGGTACCCGGTAAAGACGATCTAATGATATTGGCATCACTACGGTTAAGATCTGCTACTGATATCTTGCTAAGCTATGTAGGAATGAAGGACCGTCTAGATAGAATATACGAGTTTGTTCAGACAGGGAAAGACCCTGACAGTATCAAGAATGCCATGGAAAACCAGAAAGTTGACATACAAGCACAGATATTACGATTTTTCATAAATTGTCTAATAAGAGAACGAGATAGGCCTGGAACAGATCAGAGTGAATTAGATGCACTGAACAAGTGGGGTCAAAATATAGCCGATGGAAAACATGACAAACAGAATTGCATAGCCACTATGTACAGAAAAATAAGAAAAACAGTAATAGAGGTACACCAAAAGGAGAAAGACAAAGCTTCCTCTGAGGAGGAAGAAGAATCTGAAGAACCAGAAAAAACTGCAGGCACCATAGCATATGTAGGTAAGGGAACTTACCTTAGGAAGGGTATCCGTCCAGAGAGCAAGAGAGTTTTCTTCTCTGCCTTGACAAATCCGAATTCTGCTGAGCATCAGTTCCAGGAAACCGATAAAAGGCTTCGAGACCGAGTTGGGTACCACGTACTCAATTCTATGGATGAACAAGAACTAGCCCGATCAGCTGTATCATGGGCCGAAAATGCAGACATATATAACGATGACACGGTGGCGCAGACATTTCTGAACCTCTCCCCCGACGAACAGAAATTAGCAGGTGTATACATGATTCAGCACCTTCTCATCAAATACAGAAAACATTATTCCGATCCAGGTCCCTTACACGAGACACTAGAAGCACTACTCATGGATAGATGGAGAGGCTTAAGCACCAAATTAATTCAAATAATTCTAGAACAACGACACAGATATAATACCTTTGTAAGCTCTGAATATGTTCCCGCCACGCCCCCAGAAAGGAAAATGTATCACATGCAACGCCTGAGTGGCGTTGAAAGTCAGAACCCCTTACGAGAAGTGCACCCTGTTATGGGTGAGGATCATGTCTTGAAACGCGTGTATGTACACACGCCTCTGACTAAGTTAGAACTGTTAGAAATGAAGAAACTAGTCCCGTGCCATGATAAAGACCCTGCAGGTTTTCACAGAGAGCTTAAAGACATGTTACTGATGGGGGATTACACATATGATGACATCATGAAAATGTTAAAAGTATTATTACCCACGGGTATCTTCGAGAAATTAAAGGAAAAGGAATGGGAGGTGGGGGACACAAAGATTGCATGGGCTGAAATAGAGGACGAAGAAAAGAAACGGATCCCAGGGTTAGGCCTTGGGGACAAAACTAAAGCATTACCAGGTTTGATAGTACAGGTTCTGCCCAGATTATTGACAACTAGAAAGGAAGATTGGGACGCCATCTCGTCCTGTAAACAGAAACATGATGAAGATACTAGTGACTTCTATTCAAGATTCGAGAAATGTTTTATTATTAATAGTGGCCTCAAACCAAGTAGCGAGTCGTACCCGCATCTTTTTGTATCAAAGTTAGTGGAGAATTCCCTACCGTTAGTTAAAAACCGTGTATACAAGGTCGAGAGTACATGGCAAGCAAACACGCCATCACAGATGTTACAGATGTTACAATATCACCAGAACAGAATTAGAGAAGAACAAGATCAGGAACAGAAACGTATGAAAGACACGAAGATGAAAATGCTAGTAGCACAGACGGTCCCAGCCGACAGTCACAGAAAGGGTACGACCCAGACAAATCACAACGCAGCTCCCGTTAAAGGGACATGCAATTATTGCAAGCAGCCAGGTCACTACGTACATGAATGCCCCGTCCTGAAACATAACATAGCGACAGGTAAAACTAAAGAAAGACCGCATCCGCCTAGACAAGACCATAACCAGCATCAGTCTTCACAGAATACACAGAATACACAGCCTATGCATGTTTCTTCGACCCCAGCACAGACAGTAGCGATACCACAGCCACAGCCCATTGCCGCGTCTCAGCAAGTTTCACAACAGATGTACCAGTATGCCCAGTCCGCTTATCCCGAATATTCCCGATATACATGAAACAGCCTAGAGAGGGAAGGTGGCTTGCCTCTTATTGAGATTCCTGTAGATCAAGAAGGTCCTTATGTACACAGTCAAGTATTGGGAAAAGACAGAAAGTTTTTAATTGACACAGGGGCAAGTCGCACTACGATCAGCCATGATGAAGTCCCAGGGGCACCCCTCTCAGGCTCACAGAATGTTTCCCTTGGTTTTTCAGGACAGCCTATTGTAAATGAGGTATCAGAACCAGTTCCCCTGGCTGTGGGTCCATTATCGCGTGTTACAGACTTGTTACTTACAAAATCATGTCCAGAAAATCTGTTAGGAATTAAAACGTTGAAGGCTCTAGGAGCTATAATATGCTGTTCCCCGGAGGGAGTTAGACTCTTTCTGCGGGATTTCAAGGGTCATTATGTTTTGCGAGAATTTGATGTCAGATTGAAAAACGTACCAGATTACTTGTGGGCAAAAGGCCCAACTGATGTAGGTTGCATGCATATCACTCCGTACCGCGTTACACTCAAAGCAGGTGTCGTACTACCCAGAATCAGGCAATACAAGTTACCGCCCGATGCTGTAGTGGCTTTACTGAAAATCATTGACGAGCTCATTGCCCAAGGAGTGGTCGTCGAGACCGACTCCAATGTCTGTAATTCACCCATCATTCCGATTCTTAAACGTACTGATCCCAATGCACCGCCAGTATATCGGCTGGTGATTGATCTTCGAGAATTAAATAAATGCATTATACCACAGTATCCTGTGGTCCCTGATATCTCATCCCTATTGACGGCCATTGATTCAGAAGCAACGTTCTTTACTGTAATTGACCTCAAGAACGCCTTCTTCAGCGTGCCTATTGATCCAGAGAGCCAATATCTCTTCGGATTCAGTTTAAATGGACGCAGCTTCAAATTTTCACGCGCACCTCAAGGATTCACAGAAAGCCCCAGCATCTATAGTCAAGCACTGAAAAGACAACTAGATTGTATTCAAATGCCAGTTAACACCGCTCTACTGCAATACGTCGATGATCTACTGATCACCGCACGAAGTGAGCCCGAATGTGAAAAAGCATCACTGACAGTTTTACATTTCCTAGCCGACAAGGGGCACAAGGTGTCCCCTTCGAAGCTACAATTCTGTGTTCAGCAAGTTGTGTACTTGGGTCACTTGCTGTCCAAAGTGGGGAGACAGCTCACTCCCGATCGCATTCAGTTAATTGTAAATATGCCACAACCCCAGACACAAAAGGAAGTGCGGGCCTTCATAGGCCTCACCTCATACTGCAGACAATGGATTCCTCAATATGCATTCCTAGCTAAACCACTCATCCAGTTAACGACACAAGAGGCAGCTACTTCGACTGCCCTCCCTTGGACTCAGGAACACACACAAGCTTTTGAAGAATTAAAGAAAGCATTATGCCAAGCACCAGTTTTAGCGACACCATGTTACAGCAAACCGTTTACACTTTTTGTTACAGAACGTGACGGTACAGCGTTGTCTGTCCTCACCCAAGATCAAGCAGGTTCACATAAGCCTTGCGCTTATTTCTCAAGTACATTGGATTCAGTAGCCCAGGCACTCCCTGCGTGCTTAAAGTCAGTAGCAGCAACAGCGTTAGCAATCAGACAAAGCGATGCAATTGTTTTAGGCCATCAGTTAACAGTACAAGTTCCACACTCTGTAGAGGTTTTGTTAAACAGAACCCAGACTCAGCACTTAACTATAGCACGATTGACAGGTTATGAATTAACACTATTCCAGCCACACATAGAAATCAGACGCTGCAGCATCTTGAACCCCGCAACACTGTTACCTACAATTATGACAGATTCAGTCCAGCATGATTGTATAGAAATCATTAATGCAGTAACAAAGCCACGACGAGACTTAACAGATGTCCCATTGACAAATCCAGACCTGACACTTTATGTGGACGGTTCATGCATGAGAACAAGTACAGGAGAATTAGTGGCCGCGTATGCCGTGACCACTGAAACTGAAGTTAAAGAAACACATCGTATTGACACACTGTCTGCTCAAGCAGCAGAGCTCATCGCTCTGACCCGAGCTTGTATTCTAGCCAAGAACAGAAATGTTAACATATATACTGATTCCCGTTATGCATTCGGAGTTGTACACGACTTCGGAGTCCTCTGGCAAGAACGAGGTTTCCTGACCTCTCATGGGGCCAAGATACAACATGGTCCCCTCATTCAAGCACTGTTAGAAGCAATACATTTGCCCTCGGGCATATCAGTCATGAAGTGTAAAGCACATACTAAAGTTACAGATTCTGTTTCCCAGGGTAACGACCTGGCAGACCAGACAGCAAAACATACAGCACTGACTCACACCCAGATTACTGATGTGACAAAGACAATAGTACTGACAAAATGTATGGCAGTTAGAGATCCCGCCCTAGATGTAATTGACATCCAGACGCATGCTACCACAGAAGAAATAAAGGAATGGATTGAACTAGGAGGGATCCAGACAGATCAAGGTTGGATGACGAAGGGAAAATCTACATGGTTTCTCCCTGACTCTATGGTTCAAGTCATGATTAATACAGCACATAGCCCGGCACATCTAGGAGAGAAAGCGATGTTAGACAGTTTACAAAATCTCTGGAGCAATAAACACTTACGAGCAGCAGCAAAACAGAAAGTGCGTACTTGCATGATCTGTTGTCAGTTCAATCCAGGTAAAAGTGTTCCTGTAGAGCAAGGTGGATTTCATCCTCCCGATCACCCTTTTGAAGTCCTCCAGATGGATTATATCCAGATGAACAGTTGTCGAGGATTCAAGTATGTCCTTGTAATTGTTTGTGCTCTGTCCCGTTGGACCGAAGCATACCCAGTTCCAGACTACACTGCTCCGACCACTGCCAGACAGTTGGTTCGTGAATTCTTCCCACGGTACGGTTTGCCCCGTGTCGTATACTCAGATAACGGACAGCCATTCTCGTCCGAGTTAATGAAGCAGGTTTCCTTACTGTTAGGTTACCAGTGGAAATTCCATTGTGTCCGACATCCTGAAGCCGCAGGCCTTGTAGAAAGGCATAACCAGACACTGAAAATAAGACTTGCCAAGATATGTCAGGAAAAAGGGGTCGACTGGATAGTCGCCCTGCCGGTGGCACTATTCTACATGAGGATGGTCGCCCACTCGAGATCAGGGCTATCCCCGTACGAAGTGGTTTTTGGCAGACCACCGAATATGTGGGGGACGCCCATTCCGAAGAAAATCACCGATGTTGATTGTAATATGTTGACAGATTACCTTGCCTCCTTGATGTCTGCACTCCAATCATGTCGTTCACAGGTTGCCGCAGCCTTCCCTGACAACACTGATGTAAAGCCGCA
The DNA here is from genome assembly GCF_964263255.1 of Lissotriton vulgaris. Lineage (NCBI taxonomy): Eukaryota > Metazoa > Chordata > Amphibia > Caudata > Salamandridae > Lissotriton > Lissotriton vulgaris. The sequence continues at coordinate 8,616 of NW_028253242.1, forward strand.
CGAGGTCCGTCCTGGGGATCTGGTACTCGTCCGGAATTTCGACCGGAAAAATCCGCTGGAGCCTCGCTGGAAATCTCCGAAGACCGTCCTTCTCACCACGAGGACCGCCGTGAAGATTGAGGGGAGAAAGGGGTGGGTCCATACGAGTCATGTGAAGAAATTTTGTGGACTGAAACCTGATCGAGACTCGTCCACCCCCACCAAAGACTGTGTTGAGGAAAAAGACTTTACAGTATCCGAACGAGAAAAAACTCCCCAAGAAAAATATCGTATGAAACTCCGATCTAGCAAGTCAGACAGTTTAATTGTTTAAGTCCTCCCCTAGGTGAATCGGTTAAATAGTTTCTGACATGTATCCCCTAGATCGAGATAGAGAGAGAGAGAGACAAGTCAAAAGACATACATACTGCAAATCATTGCGTAGTCACTGTATAGTGACGTTGTTAATAATGTTTTTTCTAAGTGTTCTAATTATTGTTGCCAGTATTCTGCTACCTATCTACTGGCCTATTTTCAAGCGTGAACAATCTGTTTACAATGTCTCTGCTGAACACACTTTTAGTGAATTACCTGCACACGAACTCTCTTACAGACTTGCGCTGCGCAACAATACATTCATTAGTATGTTACACCACTCCCATCAGACGAACAATGCTACAGACTGTTGGATATGTGGCCGACTCCCTCCCTACCAGAATTACAAGGGAGCTCTGCCCCTCTTTCCGTACCCGTTCACTCACAATGGCTCCTGTGGGGCATGGTTTAAAATAATTAATTCCTTAGATCCTGATATTGCTGTTTTCGATGGGGGCTGGGTTTGGGGAAACTTGAACTTAGTCCTGCTCAACGTCTGTTACCCTGATAAGGAGGGACTCCCTACTCGAATAGGAACTGATCTAGAAAATGAAGTATATGGGTTAGGTAACTACACAATTAGTCTCATGATCCTTACTGTAGAATCCGAAGTTGCACCAGTTCTGCCCCATATGCTAGTATTACCAGTCACTCGTGAATTATGTGTCCGAAAGAAAGGTTCAGTACACTTAGGTCATAGTAAATGCACTACTGTGGTCGAATTCAGTGACCATGGAAAATCGTCCTTTAAAGCTGTCAGCCATTCCTATTTTGTTTGTGGTCATACCACATACATACGTTTGCCTCCAGATTGGGATGGTACCTGTTATATTGCATTCCTTCTGCCACCTGTTTTTCTAGCTCCCCCTGATTATCATAGAAATACGAATCTAGTAAAGAATAGACCCAGAAGAGATATTCCACTTGTCGACTACACAGAAACGGCATGGGAACAGTACACTGATTTCAATAAAGGATTCTTTTTCTTTCTAGGGCCTGTCCAAAACAGTAAATTAATACGTAGATTAACTAGAACACTTGAAGCTGTAGTACATGAAACTGCCTCCGCCTTAGGTAACTTAACAGAGGAGCAATCTGCTATGCGGGTTGTTGTCCTTCAAAATCGTCTTGTTATTGACGTCATCTTGGCAGATAGAGGTGGAGCCTGTAAGGTCATCGGGTCAAGTTGCTGTGTTTTCATTCCACAAAATGCACCATCTGTCTATCAAGCTATTACCCGTCTGCATAAAATTGCAAATCAGATACATCAGAATCCAGGCACCTGGACTTGGTCCGGTTGGTTCTGGACAACGTTAACTTCCTGGGGATGGAAGATTCTATCCTTCCTAGGTTTCGGCCTTGTCATAGTATTCAGTTGCTGCCTGTGCCTACAGTGTGGGCCGGCGATATGTGGACTGTGTGCCACATCATGCATTGAACATTCCAGTTTTCTCTCAAACAGTCAAAGAAAGAAAGATGAACAAATAATGTTACAAGAACAGACTGATCGATTCATGAGGATTGATATATCATGAAGGGTCCGTAGGGAACAAGGAGGGAATGAGGAAATCTAAATTTTATGGTCAAGTTATGTTCCCTAGCGCGTACCCCACCGTCTCCATGTACGAGTTAAAGTGCATGTAATTTCCCTCCTGTACCAGCTATGAAGACGCAAATATATTTGCGTCCACCGTTAACATGTCCCCTTTCAGACCCACTATGAATGGGTTGAATGGTCCGTTCCTAAGTATGCTATGCCAACGTCTTTTTGTAGCGTACTTCTACGTTTTTCAGCTCTGGCTGAGTAGGCCCCTGAATTTCTGTTACCGAGCCTCTTTTCTGGCTTCTGACTCGAAGGGCCTCTGCCCAGGCTGCCTCTGTACCCGTGAACTCTGACTTACTTTCAGCGCGGCCCCTCGCGCTCAGTTCAGCCTGCTGCCTGCCAAGATCGACTATAACCTTCGAGTTATCTGTTCCGCTCCCCGAAAATACATTCCTGCCTGCCAGTTTCAGTAAACATCCTTCCTCAGCTGCAGAGCCAAAGGGCCGGCCTGTCTCGATGCAACTAATTTAAGTAATTCATAGCCCTTGTTGCCATGCTCCCATGGAAGGCCCCGTGCCCCCACGCTTCTCATACAGACACTCAGGCGCTTATACACGCACTCACAGCAAGTATAGAATAGCTTCTACCCTAGAGACCTTTCCGCCCAGATAGCTTAGTTCCTAAACATCAGATACCAGATATGATAGAAGCACAAGTTGATCTGACATGCCAGACTTCTGTCTCTTTCCGTCAGTGTAAATGTCAAGTCCCCATGCACCCTCTAGTCTCACGTGCATCACACGTCATGCAGCTGCGCGCGCATCCAAGCTTCCGATTTCTGCTGACATTACAACATTCCTGTTAGTGCCACCCCTTTCGTGACACTTACCTGTGACGTTTCTAGCACACACCTCTAGTTCACGCCTCTTGATTACGCACTTGTACCACGTGTATACTGTTATCTTGTCTTCTCTCAGCTGTTACGCCTTCTATACTGTTTCCAATGGTGTAAAATAAGTATATAAGCTATGTACTGTTAATAAAATGTAGCGCGCTCTCTATCCCTTCTGACACCCCTGTGGTGGTCAGAACATGATATTCTGGCCATGACCATTCCTTTCTAAGGAATAAAACCCCTAAGAACTCTAACACCACGGACTCTGTCTCCTTCTTCCGATTTTGAGTTATTATTGATTAAGTACTTACCTGCATAGAAATTAAGAGAGTAAATTAATTATTTTCAGCATACTGAAATGAAGGAGTCATTTGGCGCCCGAATAGGGACCCCTCCCCCACCTCACGCGCCGGTTGGCGCATTGCAAGCTCTGTCCCCTGCCATCAGTTAGATGGACCATACGCGTACCGGCAGGATTTCCTGCATCTCCCTCTGACCCACGGAGGTGACGAAGACTGCGATCAGTGCCCAGACGAGGCGGTGAGGAGTGCGGAGGATCCCGACCAGAGCCTAGCCGAAAGAAACAAGGTCCGAGGTGTCAAGAGGCCCACCAGGTTTCCGAAGTTTTCCGAAGTTTTCCGAAGTTTCCCGAAGTTTTCCGAAGTTCCGAGTCGAGTCCAGTCGAGTTTTCCGAGGCCTTCTGTTTCCGTGCTTCCCGGTGAGTACCATTGCTGGGACGTATCTAGACGGGTTTGGGTACACAAGTCCGGTCTGCACTGTTTTTAGGCAGTGTATCTGTACTGTTTAGCAGTATATCTAGTATTCCGAATTTCTGAATTTCTGCACTGTTACACCAGTGTATCTGTACTGTTTAGCAGTATATCCGGTATAGGGGGTAATTATCTATGTCTCCAATGTCTTTTCATGTGATTAATGTCGTGGTATGAATGTGACCGTTTTATGTGTATTATTATGTTTTTCTTGTATAAACTAGTTATATTCAGAATTAAGTATCAAGGATTGCGCATTCAGTATCAAGTAGGCAAAATGCCGTTTTTCAACAAGTTAAATCAGATAGGAACTAGGAAAGGGATGTTAGAGGAAGAAATTCCTATCCCCCCTAGGGACACTCCAGGTAACTTTATGTATAACAAGCATGGCATAGATGCCATATTGTATCTAGAATTATGGACCGATTATACAAAGCACCTAGACGAAAGACACAGATGGCCAGTTAATGGAACATGGGATGCCGAGTGCATCATGAAGGTAGAAGAGGTATTACGGAAAAAGAAAGCTAGACAATCTCAGAAAGACGCCATAGAATTTTGGCGTAAGGAATCACATAAACGTGCTGAAAGAGCACTCCGTAGAGAAGACAGACTTAGAGAATCAGATAGAGCTCAAGAAAATGAATTAGTCACTGAAGGAATCCGAGTAAAAACAGAACAAATAGATCGCATCCGAAATAGCCAAGTAAACGGCATGTATCTTATGGCCGAGGGTACACCTGACGCCATTTCAGAAATACCGAAAAATCTGCCGCCACCGCTGGTCCCAACTAAAGTAATGCATAAGACTACTAAAGATATATTCCTGAATTCCTACCTAGAAGATGTAGCCCCAGCTTACACCAATCTGCCTGTTCGTGCCCTGCCTACTGACAGGGACGGGGGTGGCACTCCGCCCCCAGGTCATGTTCCGCCGGTACCACAACAGACTTCCCCTGTTCCGCCAGCCCCGCCACTTCCTGCACCTAAAACAGATCTGCCGAAACCACGTTTACCAGATCCTACTAAAAGACAAATTCAAATACAGACTGCACGCAGAGATGATAGCCAAGCCTCCGTTTCAGGGGGTGCGACCGCTGGTCCTCGGACCCCGCCATTGACACACAGATTAAATGTCAGAGATATACAGAGTCCCCTCACGTTCAGGTCTCCCCACTTGTCCCGCTTAGACGCATTCAAGGAAAACATTTCAGTTTGCAGATACGATCCGGTACCCGGTAAAGACGATCTAATGATATTGGCATCACTACGGTTAAGATCTGCTACTGATATCTTGCTAAGCTATGTAGGAATGAAGGACCGTCTAGACAGAATATACGAGTTTGTTCAGACAGGGAAAGACCCTGACAGTATCAAGAATGCCATGGAAAACCAGAAAGTTGACATACAAGCACAGATATTACGATTTTTCATAAATTGTCTAATAAGAGAACGAGATAGGCCTGGAACAGATCAGAGTGAATTAGATGCACTGAACAAGTGGGGTCAAAATATAGCCGATGGAAAACATGACAAACAGAATTGCATAGCCACTATGTACAGAAAAATAAGAAAAACAGTAATAGAGGTACACCAAAAGGAGAAAGACAAAGCTTCCTCTGAGGAGGAAGAAGAATCTGAAGAACCAGAAAAAACTGCAGGCACCATAGCATATGTAGGTAAGGGAACTTACCTTAGGAAGGGTATCCGTCCAGAGAGCAAGAGAGTTTTCTTCTCTGCCTTGATAAATCTGAATTCTGCTGAGCATCAGTTCCAGGAAACCGATAAAAGGCTTCGAGACCGAGTTGGGTACCATGTACTCAATTCTATGGATGAACAAGAACTAGCCCGATCAGCTGTATCATGGGCCGAAAATGCAGACATATATAACGATGACACGGTGGCGCAGACATTTCTGAACCTCTCCCCCGACGAACAGAAATTAGCAGGTGTATACATGATTCAGCACCTTCTCATCAAATGCAGAAAACATTATTATGATCCAGGTCCCTTACACGAGACACTAGAAGCCCTACTCATGGATAGATGGAGAGGCTTAAGCACCAAATTAATTCAAATAATTCTAGAACAACGACACAGATATAATACCTTCGTAAGCTCTGAATATGTTCCCGCCCCGCCCCCAGAAAGGAAAATGTATCACATGCAACGCCTGAGTGGCGTTGAAAGTCAGAACCCCTTACGAGAAGTGCACCCTGTTATGGGTGAGGATCATGTCTTGAAACGCGTGTATGTACACACGCCTCTGACTAAGTTAGAACTGTTAGAAATGAAGAAACTAGTCCCGTGCCATGATAAAGACCCTGCAGGTTTTCACAGAGAGCTTAAAGACATGTTACTGATGGGGGATTACACATATGATGACATCATGAAAATGTTAAAAGTATTATTACCCACGGGTATCTTCGAGAAATTAAAGGAAAAGGAATGGGAGGTGGGGGACACAAAGATTGCATGGGCTGAAATAGAGGATGAAGAAAAGAAACGGATCCCAGGGTTAGGCCTTGGGGACAAAACTAAAGCATTACCAGGTTTGATGGTACAGGTTCTGCCCAGATTATTGACAACTAGAAAGGAAGATTGGGACGCCATCTCGTCCTGTAAACAGAAACATGATGAAGATACTAGTGACTTCTATTCAAGATTCGAGAAATGTTTTATTATTAATAGTGGCCTCAAACCAAGTAGCGAGTCGTACCCGCATCTTTTTGTATCAAAGTTAGTGGAGAATTCCCTACCGTTAGTTAAAAACCGTGTATACAAGGTCGAGAGTACATGGCAAGCAAACACGCCATCACAGATGTTACAGATGTTACAATATCACCAGAACAGAATTAGAGAAGAACAAGATCAGGAACAGAAACGTATGAAAGACACGAAGATGAAAATGCTAGTAGCACAGACGGTCCCAGCCGACAGTCACAGAAAGGGTACGACCCAGACAAATCACAACGCAGCTCCCGTTAAAGGGACATGCAATTATTGCAAGCAGCCAGGTCACTACGTACATGAATGCCCAGTCCTGAAACATAACATAGCGACAGGTAAAACTAAAGAAAGACCGCATCCGCCTAGACAAGACCATAACCAGCATCAGTCTTCACAGAATACCCAGAATACACAGCCTATGCATGCTTCTTCGACTCCAGCACAGACAGTAGCGATACCACAGCCACAGCCCATTGCCGCGTCTCAGCAAGTTTCACAACAGATGTACCAGTATGCCCAGTCCGCTTATCCCGAATATTCCCGATATACATGAAACAGCCTGGAGAGGGAAGGTGGCTTGCCTCTTATTGAGATTCCTGTAGATCAAGAAGGTCCTTATGTACACAGTCAAGTATTGGGAAAAGACAGAAAGTTTTTAATTGACACAGGGGCAAGTCGCACTACGATCAGCCATGATGAAGTCCCAGGGGCACCCCTCTCAGGCTCACAGAATGTTTCCCTTGGTTTTTCAGGACAGCCTATTGTAAATGAGGTATCAGAACCAGTTCCCCTGGCTGTGGGTCCATTATCGCGTGTTACAGACTTGTTACTTACAAAATCATGTCCAGAAAATCTGTTAGGAATTAAAACGTTGAAGGCTCTAGGAGCTATAATATGCTGTTCCCCGGAGGGAGTTAGACTCTTTCTGCGGGATTTCAAGGGTCATTATGTTTTGCGAGAATTTGATGTCAGATTGAAAAACGTACCAGATTACTTGTGGGCAAAAGGCCCAACTGATGTAGGTTGCATGCATATCACTCCGTACCGCGTTACACTCAAAGCAGGTATCGTACTACCCAGAATCAGGCAATACAAGTTACCACCCGATGCTGTAGTGGCTTTACTGAAAATCATTGACGAGCTCATTGCCCAAGGAGTGGTCGTCGAGACCGACTCCAATGTCTGTAATTCACCCATCATTCCGATTCTTAAACGTACTGATCCCAATGCACCGCCAGTATATCGGCTGGTGATTGATCTTCGAGAATTAAATAAATGCATTATACCACAGTATCCTGTGGTCCCTGATATCTCATCCCTATTGACGGCCATTGATTCAGAAGCAACGTTCTTTACTGTAATTGACCTCAAGAACGCCTTCTTCAGCGTGCCTATTGATCCAGAGAGCCAATATCTCTTCGGATTCAGTCTAAATGGACGCAGCTTCAAATTTTCACGCGCACCTCAAGGATTCACAGAAAGCCCCAGCATCTATAGTCAAGCACTGAAAAGACAACTAGATTGTATTCAAATGCCAGTTAACACCGCTCTACTGCAATACGTCGATGATCTACTGATCACCGCACGAAGTGAGCCCGAATGTGAAAAAGCATCACTGACAGTTTTACATTTCCTAGCCGACAAGGGGCACAAGGTGTCCCCTTCGAAGCTACAATTCTGTGTTCAGCAAGTTGTGTACTTGGGTCACTTGCTGTCCAAAGTGGGGAGATAGCTCACTCCCGATCGCATTCAGTTAATTGTAAATATGCCACAACCCCAGACACAAAAGGAAGTGCGGGCCTTTATAGGCCTCACCTCATACTGCAGACAATGGATTCCTCAATATGCATTCCTAGCTAAACCACTCATCCAGTTAACGACACAAGAGGCAGCTACTTCGACTGCCCTCCCTTGGACTCAGGAACACACACAAGCTTTTGAAGAATTAAAGAAAGCATTATGCCAAGCACCAGTTTTAGCGACACCATGTTACAGCAAACCGTTTACACTTTTTGTTACAGAACGTGACGGTACAGCGTTGTCTGTCCTCACCCAAGATCAAGCAGGTTCACATAAGCCTTGCGCTTATTTCTCAAGTACATTGGATTCAGTAGCCCAGGCACTCCCTGCGTGCTTAAAGTCAGTAGCAGCAACAGCGTTAGCAATCAGACAAAGCGATGCAATTGTTTTAGGCCATCAGTTAACAGTACAAGTTCCACACTCTGTAGAGGTTTTGTTAAACAGAACCCAGACTCAGCACTTAACTATAGCACGATTGACAGGTTATGAATTAACACTATTCCAGCCACACATAGAAATCAGACGCTGCAGCATCTTGAACCCCGCAACACTGTTACCTACAATTATGACAGATTCAGTCCAGCATGATTGTATAGAAATCATTAATGCAGTAACAAAGCCACGACGAGACTTAACAGATGTCCCATTGACAAATCCAGACCTGACACTTTATGTGGACGGTTCATGCATGAGAACAAGTACAGGAGAATTAGTGGCCGCGTATGCCGTGACCACTGAAACTGAAGTTAAAGAAACACATCGTATTGACACACTGTCTGCTCAAGCAGCAGAGCTCATCGCTCTGACCCGAGCTTGTATTCTAGCCAAGAACAGAAATGTTAACATATATACTGATTCCCGTTATGCATTCGGAGTTGTACACGACTTCGGAGTCCTCTGGCAAGAACGAGGTTTCCTGACCTCTCATGGGGCCAAGATACAACATGGTCCCCTCATTCAAGCACTGTTAGAAGCAATACATTTGCCCTCGGGCATATCAGTCATGAAGTGTAAAGCACATACTAAAGTTACAGATTCTGTTTCCCAGGGTAACGACCTGGCAGACCAGACAGCAAAACATACAGCACTGACTCACACCCAGATTACTGATGTGACAAAGACAATAGTACCGACAAGGTGTATGGCAGTTAGAGATCCCACCCTAGATGTAATTGACATCCAGACGCATGCTACCACAGAAGAAATAAAGGAATGGATTGAACTAGGAGGGATCCAGACAGATCAAGGTTGGATGACGAAGGGAAAATCTACATGGTTTCTCCCTGACTCTATGGTTCAAGTCATGATTAATACAGCACATAGCCCGGCACATCTAGGAGAGAAAGCGATGTTAGACAGTTTACAAAATCTCTGGAGCAATAAACACTTACGAGCAGCAGCAAAACAGAAAGTGCGTACTTGCATGATCTGTTGTCAGTTCAATCCAGGTAAAAGTGTTCCTGTAGAGCAAGGTGGATTTCATCCTCCCGATCACCCTTTTGAAGTCCTCCAGATGGATTATATCCAGATGAACAGTTGTCGAGGATTCAAGTATGTCCTTGTAATTGTTTGTGCTCTGTCCCGTTGGACCGAAGCATACCCAGTTCCAGACTACACTGCTCCGACCACTGCCAGACAGTTGGTTCGTGAATTCTTCCCACGGTACGGTTTGCCCCGTGTCGTATACTCAGATAACGGACAGCCATTCTCGTCCGAGTTAATGAAGCAGGTTTCCTTACTGTTAGGTTACCAGTGGAAATTCCATTGTGTCCGACATCCTGAAGCCGCAGGCCTTGTAGAAAGGCATAACCAGACACTGAAAATAAGACTTGCCAAGATATGTCAGGAAAAAGGGGTCGACTGGATAGTCGCCCTGCCGGTGGCACTATTCTACATGAGGATGGTCGCCCACTCGAGATCAGGGCTATCCCCGTACGAAGTGGTTTTTGACAGACCACCGAATATGTGGGGGACGCCCATTCCGAAGAAAATCACCGATGTTGATTGTAATATGTTGACAGATTACCTTGCCTCCTTGATGTCTGCACTCCAATCATGTCGTTCACAGGTTGCCGCAGCCTTCCCTGACAACACTGATGTAAAGCCGCACGAGGTCCGTCCTGGGGATCTGGTACTCGTCCGGAATTTCGACCGGAAAAATCCGCTGGAGCCTCGCTGGAAATCTCCGAAGACCGTCCTTCTCACCACGAGGACCGCCGTGAAGATTGAGGGGAGAAAGGGGTGGGTCCATACGAGTCATGTGAAGAGATTTTGTGGACTGAAACCTGATCAAGACTCGTCCACCCCCACCAAAGACTGTGTTGAGGAAAAAGACTTTACAGTATCCGAACGAGAAAAAACTCCCCAAGAAAAATATCGTATGAAACTCCGATCTAGCAAGTCAGACAGTTTAATTGTTTAAGTCCTCCCCTAGGTGAATCGGTTAAATAGTTTCTGACATGTATCCCCTAGATCGAGATAGAGAGAGAGAGAGACAAGTCAAAAGACATACATACTGCAAATCATTGCGTAGTCACTGTATAGTGACGTTGTTAATAATGTTTTTTCTAAGTGTTCTAATTATTGTTGCCAGTATTCTGCTACCTATCTACTGGCCTATTTTCAAGCGTGAACAATCTGTTTACAATGTCTCTGCTGAACACACTTTTAGTGAATTACCTGCACACGAACTCTCTTACAGACTTGCGCTGCGCAACAATACATTCATTAGTATGTTACACCACTCCCATCAGACGAACAATGCTACAGACTGTTGGATATGTGGCCGACTCCCTCCCTACCAGAATTACAAGGGAGCTCTGCCCCTCTTTCCGTACCCGTTCACTCACAATGGCTCCTGTGGGGCATGGTTTAAAATAATTAATTCCTTAGATCCTGATATTGCTGTTTCCGATGGGGGCTGGGTTTGGGGAAACTTGAACTTAGCCCTGCTCAACGTCTGTTACGTAAATAATTAATTTACTCTCTTAATTTCTATGCAGGTAAGTACTTAATCAATAATAACTCAAAATCGGAAGAAGGAGACAGAGTCCGTGGTGTTAGAGTTCTTAGGGGTTTTATTCCTTAGAAAGGAATGGTCATGGCCAGAATATCATGTTCTGACCACCACAGGGGTGTCAGAAGGGATAGAGAGCGCGCCCCATTTTATTAGCAGTACATAGCTTATATACTTATTTTACACCATTGGAAACAGTATAGAAGGCGTAACAGCTGAGAGAAGACAAGATAACAGTATACACGTGGTACAAGTGCGTAATCAAGAGGCGTGAACTAGAGGTGTGTGCTAGAAACGTCACAGGTAAGTGTCACGAAAGGGGTGGCACTAACAGAAATGTGGCAATGTCAGCAGAAATCGGAAGCTTGGATGCGCGCGCAGCGTCTTTGTCATTTTTTCCATCGGCTATATTTTGACCCCACTTGTTCAGTGCATCTAATTCACTCTGATCTGTTCCAGGCCTATCTCGTTCTCTTATTAGACAATTTATGAAAAATCGTAATATCTGTGCTTGTATGTCAACTTTCTTGTTTTCCATGGCATTCTTGATACTGTCAGGGTCTTTCCCTGTCTGAACAAACTCGTATATTCTATCTAGACGGTCCTTCATTCCTACATAGCTTAGCAAGATATCAGTAGCAGATCTTAACCGTAGTGATGCCAATATCATTAGATCGTCTTTACCGGGTACCGGATCGTATCTGCAAACTGAAATCTTTTCCTTGAATGCGTCTAAGCGGGACAAGTGGGGAGACCTGAACGTGAGGGGACTCTGTATATCTCTGACATTTAATCTGTGTGTCAATGGCGGGGTCCGAGGACCCGCGGTCGCACCCCCTGAAACGGAGGCTTGGCTATCATCTCTGCGTGCAGTCTGTATTTCAATTTGTCTTTTAGTAGGATCTGGTAAACGTGGTTTCGGCAGATCTGTTTTAGGTGCAGGAAGTGGCGGGGCTGGCGGAACAGGGGAGGTCTGTTGTGGTACCGGCGGAACATGACCTGGGGGCGGAGTGCCACCCCCGTCCCTGTCAGTAGGCAGGGCACGAACAGGCAGATTGGTGTAAGCTGGTGCTACATCTTCTAGGTAGGAATTCAGGAATATATCTTTAGTAGTCTTATGCATTACTTTAGTTGGGACCAGCGGTGGCGGCAGATTTTTCGGTATTTCTGAAATGGCGTCAGGTGTACTCTCGGCCATAAGATACATGCCGTTTACTTGGCTATTTCGGATGCGATCTATTTGCTCTGTTTTTACTCGGATTCCTTCAGTGACTAATTCATTTTCTTGAGCTCTAACTGATTCTCTAAGTCTGTCTTCTCTACGGAGTGCTCTTTCAGCACGTTTATGTGATTCCTTACGCCAAAATTCTATGGCGTCTTTCTGAGATTGTCTAGCTTTCTTTTTCCGTAATACCTCTTCTACCTTCAAGATGCACTCGGCATCCCATGTTCCATTAACTGGCCATCTGTGTCTTTCGTCTAGGTGCTTTGTATAATCGGTCCATAATTCTAGATACAATATGGCATCTATGCCATGCTTGTTATACATAAAGTTACCTGGAGTGTCCCTAGCAGGGATAGGAATTTCTTCCTCTAACATCCCTTTCCTAGTTCCTATCTGCTTTAACTTGTTGAAAAACGGCATTTTGCCTACTTGATACTGAATGCGCAATCCTTGATACTTAATTCTGAATATAACTAGTTATACAAGAAAAACATAATAATACACATAAAACGGTCACATTCATACCACGACATTAATCACATGAAAAGACATTGGAGACATAGATAATTACCCCCTATACCGGATATACTGCTAAACAGTACAGATACACTGGTGTAACAGTGCAGAAATTCAGAAATTCGGAATACTAGATATACTGCTAAACAGTACAGATACACTGCCTAAAAACAGTGCAGACCGGACTTGTGTACCCAAACCCGTCTAGATACGTCCCAGCAATGGTACTCACCGGGAAGCACGGAAACAGAAGGCCTCGGAAAACTCGACTGGACTCGACTCGGAACTTCGGAAAACTTCGGGAAACTTCGGAAAACTTCGGAAAACTTCGGAAAACTTCGGAAACCTGGTGGGCCTCTTGACACCTCGGACCTTGTTTCTTTCGGCTAGGCTCTGGTCGGGATCCTCCGCACTCCTCACCGCCTCGTCTGGGCACTGATCGCAGTCTTCGTCACCTCCGTGGGTCAGAGGGAGATGCAGGAAATCCTGCCGGTACGCGTATGGTCCATCTAACTGATGGCAGGGGACAGAGCTTGCAATGCGCCAACCGGCGCGTGAGGTGGGGGAGGGGTCCCTATTCGGGCGCCAAATGACGCAAGGTCTGGATTTGTCAATGGGACATCTGTTAAGTCTCGTCGTGGCTTTGTTACTGCATTAATGATTTCTATACAATCATGCTGGACTGAATCTGTCATAATTGTAGGTAACAGTGTTGCGGGGTTCAAGATGCTGCAGCGTCTGATTTCTATGTGTGGCTGGAATAGTGTTAATTCATAACCTGTCAATCGTGCTATAGTTAAGTGCTGAGTCTGGGTTCTGTTTAACAAAACCTCTACAGAGTGTGGAACTTGTACTGTTAACTGATGGCCTAAAACAATTGCATCGCTTTGTCTGATTGCTAACGCTGTTGCTGCTACTGACTTTAAGCACGCAGGGAGTGCCTGGGCTACTGAATCCAATGTTTACTTGGCTATTTCGGATGCGATCTAGTTGTTCTTTTTTTACTCGGATTCCTTCAGTGACTAATTCATTTTCTTGAGCTCTATCTGATTCTCTAAGTCTGTCTTCTCTACGGAGTGCTCTTTCAGCACGTTTATGTGATTCCTTACGCCAAAATTCTATGGCGTCTTTCTGAGATTGTCTAGCTTTCTTTTTCCGTAATACCTCTTCTACCTTCATGATGCACTCGGCATCCCATGTTCCATTAACTGGCCATCTGTGTCTTTCGTCTAGGTGCTTTGTATAATCGGTCCATAATTCTAGATACAATATGGCATCTATGCCATGCTTGTTATACATAAAGTTACCTGGAGTGTCCCTAGGGGGGATAGGAATTTCTTCCTCTAACATCCCTTTCCTAGTTCCTATCTGCTTTAACTTGTTGAAAAACGGCATTTTGCCTACTTGATACTGAATGCGCAATCCTTGATACTTAATTCTGAATATAACTAGTTTATACAAGAAAAACATAATAATACAAATAAAACGGTCACATTCATACCACGACATTAATCACATACTTGAGAAATAAGCGCAAGGCTTATGTGAACCTGCTTGATCTTGGGTGAGGACAGACAACGCTGTACCGTCACGTTCTGTAACAAAAAGTGTAAACGGTTTGCTGTAACATGGTGTCGCTAAAACTGGTGCTTGGCATAATGCTTTCTTTAATTCTTCAAAAGCTTGTGTGTGTTCCTGAGTCCAAGGGAGGGCAGTCGAAGTAGCTGCCTCTTGTGTCGTTAACTGGATGAGTGGTTTAGCTAGGAATGCATATTGAGGAATCCATTGTCTGCAGTATGAGGTGAGGCCTATGAAGGCCCGCACTTCCTTTTGTGTCTGGGGTTGTGGCATATTTACAATTAACTGAATGCGATCGGGAGTGAGCTGTCTCCCCACTTTGGACAGCAAGTGACCCAAGTACACAACTTGCTGAACACAGAATTGTAGCTTCGAAGGGGACACCTTGTGCCCCTTGTCGGCTAGGAAATGTAAAACTGTCAGTGATGCTTTTTCACATTCGGGCTCACTTCGTGCGGTGATCAGTAGATCATCGACGTATTGCAGTAGAGCGGTGTTAACTGGCATTTGAATACAATCTAGTTGTCTTTTCAGTGCTTGACTATAGATGCTGGGGCTTTCTGTGAATCCTTGAGGTGCGCGTGAAAATTTGAAGCTGCGTCCATTTAAACTGAATCCGAAGAGATATTGGCTCTCTGGATCAATAGGCACGCTGAAGAAGGCGTTCTTGAGGTCAATTACAGTAAAGAACGTTGCTTCTGAATCAATGGCCGTCAATAGGGATGAGATATCAGGGACCACAGGATACTGTGGTATAATGCATTTATTTAATTCTCGAAGATCAATCACCAGCCGATATACTGGCGGTGCATTGGGATCAGTACGTTTAAGAATCGGAATGATGGGTGAATTACAGACATTGGAGTCGGTCTCGACGACCACTCCTTGGGCAATGAGCTCGTCAATGATTTTCAGTAAAGCCACTACAGCATCGGGCGGTAACTTGTATTGCCTGATTCTGGGTAGTACGACACCTGCTTTGAGTGTAACGCGGTACGGAGTGATATGCATGCAACCTACATCAGTTGGGCCTTTTGCCCACAAGTAATCTGGTACGTTTTTCAATCTGACATCAAATTCTCGCAAAACATAATGACCCTTGAAATCCCGCAGAAAGAGTCTAACTCAATATGGGGAACAGCATATTATAGCTCCTAGAGCTTCAACGTTTTAATTCCTAACAGATTTTCTGGACATGATTTTGTAAGTAACAAGTCTGTAACACGCGATAATGGACCCACAGCCAGGGGAACTGGTTCTGATACCTCATTTACAATAGGCTGTCCTGAAAAACCAAGGGAAACATTCTGTGAGCCTGAGAGGGGTGCCCCTGGGACTTCATCATGGCTGATCATAGTGCGACTTGCCCCTGTGTCAATTAAAAACTTTCTGTCTTTTCCCAATACTTGACTGTGTACATAAGGACCTTCTTGATCTACAGGAATCTCAATAAGAGGCAAGCCACCTTCCCTCTCTAGGCTGTTTCATGTATATCGGGAATATTCGGGATAAGCGGACTGGGCATACTGGTACATCTGTTGTGAAACTTGCTGAGACGCGGCAATGGGCTGTGGCTGTGGTATCGCTACTGTCTGTGCTGGGGTCGAAGAAACATGCATAGGCTGTGTATTCTGTGTATTCTGTGAAGACTGATGCTGGTTATGGTCTTGTCTAGGCGGATGCGGTCTTTCTTTAGTTTTACCTGTCGCTATGTTATGTTTCAGGACGGGGCATTCATGTACGTAGTGACCTGGCTGCTTGCAATAATTGCATGTCCCTTTAACGGGAGCTGCGTTGTGATTTGTCTGGGTCGTACCCTTTCTGTGACTGTCGGCTGGGACCGTCTGTGCTACTAGCATTTTCATCTTCGTGTCTTTCATACGTTTCTGTTCCTGATCTTGTTCTTCTCTAATTCTGTTCTGGTGATATTGTAACATCTGTAACATCTGTGATGGCGTGTTTGCTTGCCATGTACTCTCGACCTTGTATACACGGTTTTTAACTAACGGTAGGGAATTCTCCACTAACTTTGATACAAAAAGATGCGGGTACGACTCGCTACTTGGTTTGAGGCCACTATTAATAATAGAACATTTCTCGAATCTTGAATAGAAGTCACTAGTATCTTCATCATGTTTCTGTTTACAGGACGAGATGGCGTCCCAATCTTCCTTTCTAGTTGTCAATAATCTGGGCAGAACCTGTACTATCAAACCTGGTAATGCTTTAGTTTTGTCCCCAAGGCCTAACCCTGGGATCCGTTTCTTTTCTTCGTCCTCTATTTCAGCCCATGCAATCTTTGTGTCCCCCACCTCCCATTCCTTTTCCTTTAATTTCTCGAAGATACCCGTGGGTAATAATACTTTTAACATTTTCATGATGTCATCATATGTGTAATCCCCCATCAGTAACATGTCTTTAAGCTCTCTGTGAAAACCTGCAGGGTCTTTATCATGGCACGGGACTAGTTTCTTCATTTCTAACAGTTCTAACTTAGTCAGAGGCGTGTGTACATACACGCGTTTCAAGACATGATCCTCACCCATAACAGGGTGCACTTCTCGTAAGGGGTTCTGACTTTCAACGCCACTCAGGCGTTGCATGTGATACATTTTCCTTTCTGGGGGCGTGGCGGGAACATATTCAGAGCTTACAAAGGTATTATATCTGTGTCGTTGTTCTAGAATTATTTGAATTAATTTGGTGCTTAAGCCTCTCCATCTATCCATGAGTAGTGCTTCTAGTGTCTCGTGTAAGGGACCTGGATCAGAATAATGTTTTCTGTATTTGATGAGAAGGTGCTGAATCATGTATACACCTGCTAATTTCTGTTCGTCGGGGGAGAGGTTCAGAAATGTCTGCGCCACCGTGTCATCGTTATATATGTCTGCATTTTCGGCCCATGATACAGCTGATCGGGCTAGTTCTTGTTCATCCATAGAATTGAGTACGTGGTACCCAACTCGGTCTCGAAGCCTTTTATCGGTTTCCTGGAACTGATGCTCAGCAGAATTCGGATTTGTCAAGGCAGAGAAGAAAACTCTCTTGCTCTCTGGACGGATACCCTTCCTAAGGTAAGTTCCCTTACCTACATATGCTATGGTGCCTGCAGTTTTTTCTGGTTCTTCAGATTCTTCTTCCTCCTCAGAGGAAGCTTTGTCTTTCTCCTTTTGGTGTACCTCTATTACTGTTTTTCTTATTTTTCTGTACATAGTGGCTATGCAATTCTGTTTGTCATGTTTTCCATCGGCTATATTTTGACCCCACTTGTTCAGTGCATCTAATTCACTCTGATCTGTTCCAGGCCTATCTCGTTCTCTTATTAGACAATTTATGAAAAATCGTAATATCTGTGCTTGTATGTCAACTTTCTGGTTTTCCATGGCATTCTTGATACTGTCAGGGTCTTTCCCTGTCTGAACAAACTCGTATATTCTATCTAGACGGTCCTTCATTCCTACATAGCTTAGCAAGATATCAGTAGCAGATCTTAACCGTAGTGATGCCAATATCATTAGATCGTCTTTACCGGGTACCGGATCGTATCTGCAAACTGAAATGTTTTCCTTGAATGCGTCTAAGCGGGACAAGTGGGGAGACCTGAACGTGAGGGGACTCTGTATATCTCTGACATTTAATCTGTGTGTCAATGGCGGGGTCCGAGGACCCGCGGTCGCACCCCCTGAAACGGAGGCTTGGCTATCATCTCTGCGTGCAGTCTGTATTTGAATTTGTCTTTTAGTAGGATCTGGTAAACGTGGTTTCGGCAGATCTGTTTTAGGTGCAGGAAGTGGCGGGGCTGGCGGAACAGGGGAAGTCTGTTGTGGTACCGGCGGAACATGACCTGGGGGCGGAGTGCCACCCCCGTCCCTGTCAGTAGGCAGGGCACGAACAGGCAGATTGGTGTAAGCTGGGGCTACATCTTCTAGGTAGGAATTCAGGAATATATCTTTAGTAGTCTTATGCATTACTTTAGTTGGGACCAGCGGTGGCAGCAGATTTTTCGGTATTTCTGAAATGGCGTCAGGTGTACCCTCGGCCATAAGATACATGCCGTTTACTTGGCTATTTCGGATGCGATCTATTTGTTCTGTTTTTACTCGGATTCCTTCAGTGACTAATTCATTTTCTTGAGCTCTATCTGATTCTCTAAGTCTGTCTTCTCTACGGAGTGCTCTTTCAGCACGTTTATGTGATTCCTTACGCCAAAATTCTATGGCGTCTTTCTGAGATTGTCTAGCTTTCTTTTTCCGTAATACCTCTTCTACCTTCATGATGCACTCGGCATCCCATGTTCCATTAACTGGCCATCTGTGTCTTTCGTCTAGGTGCTTTGTATAATCGGTCCATAATTCTAGATACAATATGGCATCTATGCCATGCTTGTTATACATAAAGTTACCTGGAGTGTCCCTAGGGGGGATAGGAATTTCTTCCTCTAACATCTCTTTCCTAGTTCCTATCTGCTTTAACTTGTTGAAAAACGGCATTTTGCCTACTTGATACTGAATGCGCAATCCTTGATACTTAATTCTGAATATAACTAGTTTATACAAGAAAAACATAATAATACACATAAAACGGTCACATTCATACCACGACATTAATCACATGAAAAGACATTGGAGACATAGATAATTACCCCCTATACCGGATATACTGCTAAACAGTACAGATACACTGGTGTAACAGTGCAGAAATTCAGAAATTCGGAATACTAGATATACTGCTAAACAGTACAGATACACTGCCTAAAAACAGTGCAGACCGGACTTGTGTACCCAAACCCGTCTAGATACGTCCCAGCAATGGTACTCACCGGGAAGCACGGAAACAGAAGGCCTCGGAAAACTCGACTGGACTCGACTCGGAACTTCGGAAAACTTCGGGAAACTTCGGAAAACTTCGGAAAACTTCGGAAACCTGGTGGGCCTCTTGACACCTCGGACCTTGTTTCTTTCGGCTAGGCTCTGGTCGGGATCCTCCGCACTCCTCACCGCCTCGTCTGGGCACTGATCGCAGTCTTCGTCACCTCCGTGGGTCAGAGGGAGATGCAGGAAATCCTGCCGGTACGCGTATGGTCCATCTAACTGATGGCAGGGGACAGAGCTTGCAATGCGCCAACCGGCGCGTGAGGTGGGGGAGGGGTCCCTATTCGGGCGCCAAAACGCCGAATAGGGACCCCTCCCCCACCTCACGCGCCGGTTGGCGCATTGCAAGCTCTGTCCCCTGCCATCAGTTAGATGGACCATACGCGTACCGGCAGGATTTCCTGCATCTCCCTCTGACCCACGGAGGTGACGAAGACTGCGATCAGTGCCCAGACGAGGCGGTGAGGAGTGCGGAGGATCCCGACCAGAGCATAGCCGAAAGAAACAAGGTCCGAGGTGTCAAGAGGCCCACCAGGTTTCCGAAGTTTTCCGAAGTTTTCCGAAGTTTCCCGAAGTTTTCCGAAGTTCCGAGTCGAGTCCAGTCGAGTTTTCCGAGGCCTTCTGTTTCCGTGCTTCCCGTTAAGGGCCAACGGCAAGGTCGTAACCGGTGTCAGATCCCTAAACCAGACATACCCCCCTCACTTGTGAGAGGAGCGACCGCACCGAGGCGTACCTCAAGTGCATCTACCAATTTCCCTTTGTACTTGACGGGGGCCCCAATAAACTCGACGCCATTTAACGGTCGTTCGAGGACTCGTGTGAGGTGTCTAAAAGGTAGCGTAAACCCCCTCCCGCACCCCACACAACTTACCCATCTGCCGTCGCAGATGTCCTGGCCCCGGGAAATTCTCCAGGAGGGGCCGTAGCCCCTCCTATCCAGGAAGGGGCCTTGACCACCTTTCCTTTCCTTCCGGCGGCCTCTCCTTAGACAGGACCGCCTCCCCGTTGAGGGGCCAATTGGCCACCTCCCCCGCGCGCTCCCATCCGTAATGGGTGACGCCCCCTCATAGGGATCTTCCAATTACTGCTCACCGATCATGACCTTACCGCCCGACCAAAATAAATACGACAATTCTACCTAATTTACTAAGAATAAAACGAACATGACTTATTACAAGCATGAATACTGATCAACATTAGTGCAACATTACTTTATTTGCAAAACATACTGAAAATAACCATTCTTTATTGCATATTCAAAATTTCACGACGATCATCACAACCTGCAAGAAACGGAGTTACCAGATCAAAACTTTATTCAAAAACAACTAGCTGTCCTCAGGGGCTGGTGGGTGGGTCAAAATTGGCTCTTCGTTCCGTCTCGAGGTCACGTGCAGCGGGGAGGTGCAGCTTCAGAGCACAGGAACAAGAGGATGCTTTCTTGGCTTCCGCTCCTTTTATCCGTCTTCAGGGTGGGCGTAAACCCGCCCCCGCCTGCCTCCGAGGGCGTGGCCGGCCGCGTCGGTGTCTAGGCCAGCCCACTCTAGGGCGGGAAAAAGGCGCGCCCCGGCTACGCCGCTTCGGGCATACCAGCCGAGACACGCCTCCCGCCCAAGATGGCTTCCCGGGGGGATCGTGGTACTCCACCATACGTTCGGGGGGACCGAATGGTCGCCCCTTTCCATATGGCTGAGATACCCGCCACCCCCTCTCAACACAATCCCCAAGAATTGGGAAACCGGAAACAGTTCTTGAATTTTTGGAAGGCGGGAAGGGAGTAAACCCTTCCCGGCCGTATTTATTAAAAATATGAAACAAAATTAAAACATTAAAATAACAGTTTCATATTATGTACAATTTCATTTCCACATTACGATGTTTGGCTAACCTTAACAGATCTCTAATACAGAGGTTCTCCTAGCCGAACTAACATCCTACAAAACATTTGACTTGAAATTGTACATCCTAACGTTAAGGGCCAACGGCAAGGTCGTAACCGGTGTCAGATCTCTAAACCAGACATACCCCCCTCACTTGTGAGAGGAGCGACCGCACCGAGGCGTACCTCAAGTGCATCTACCAATTTCCCTTTGTACTTGACGGGGGCCCCAATAAACTCGACGCCATTTAACGGTCGTTCGAGGTCTCGTGTGAGGTGTCTAAAAGGTAGCGTAAACCCCCTCCCGCACCCCACACAACTTACCCATCTGCCGTCGCAGATGTCCTGGCCCCGGGAAATTCTCCAGGAGGGGCCGTAGCCCCTCCTATCCAGGAAGGGGCCTTGACCACCTTTCCTTTCCTTCCGGCGGCCTCTCCTTAGACAGGACCGCCTCCCCGTTGAGGGGCCAATTGGCCACCTCCCCCGCGCGCTCCCATCCGTAATGGGTGACGCCCCCTCATAGGGATCTTTCAATTACTGCTCACCGATCATGACCTTACCGCCACAGGCCGGATAGTTGACCGGCTATCCGGACCCCCCACAAAACGCTCCTACCTAAAGGTCATGCTGTAAACCCTTTAACCAGGCTAAGAAGTCTCCTATGAGTAACTCGTTCCCCACCCGGGACAAATGAACGCCGTCCCCCAAATACATACTGTCCCCTTTGATACAACCATGTGAAACAGAATGCAGTGTATTTGAACGAAACAATCTACTCACTTTGTTATTTATCTTCCTTACTGAATGATTCAAAGCAGTAACTGAAATAGCCCCCCGCCACACTTTCCGTGGGATCATATGGGACCATGCAATTGTGCACCCTGGAACTCTTCTCGCCAACCAACTTACCGTGGAAAGCATCGCCTCAAGAAGAAGTCGTCTACCAGTGGTCACCAAATCATTGCCCCCAAGATGTACTATGACTACAGACGGCGGTGACCTTGTCCGCCCTAACAAGCCCTCGAAAAATGATCGAAACTGGTCAATACAGAGCCCGCCCTTTCCGTGAAGGACACCCTGTACCCGTATTCCCCAGCCACGTGAGTCATGTCACCTGCTTTGAATACGTCCGCGGCACGCCTCACGTATGAGTGGCCCACGACCCACACTTCCTTTTTCACAGCCGGTAATGTCTGACCGCTGGCCCCCCGATGTTGGGTCGACTGGACAGTCCGCCCCGCCTCGTAGGCTTGCGCAACTGAAAACCAAACAAAAACAAGAAGCGTGAGTACACGTTACAGCTTCACAACATGTGCAACCGTACATACCTCTTATAACAATTCGAGGACCAACGCCCCACACGTTTTATTTGATCAACATTCAGACCCCTGGCTGTAGCTTCCGTAGCAGCCCCTATCCTAAAGGAATGGGTCCCAAAGTCGCCGGGGTTCAAGCCCGCGGCAGAAATCGACATCGCAAGCACCCGCTGAAACTGAAACCTCGTCAGTGGGGTGGCGTCAGCGTGTCTTAACAAGGTCCCCCCCCATGCTGCCACCCTCTGCGCTAAATATGTTTCTACGCACCCAACAGGGCACATGGCGGACCCGGGGATCCTCTGGATGATTACACAGTCCCCGATTGCATCCTGATCGGATTTGGACTTTACAAACGAGACCGTCATCGTCTCTTCTCTGACCTGAATGTGTGCCCGGCACAGTCCCCCCATCGTATCCTGCTTGTTCTTTGCCACTAATTCGCTTACCCGCATAGCCCCATGGAATGCTAATGCAAATGCGGCTCGGAACAACACTGCTTCGTAGTGGGATGAACATGTTACCGGTAGCACGGATAATAACAGGGCCAACCTATCCAAACCTATCGGGTGCCTATCGTCTACTCTGCGACCCTCAAGGCGTTGCCACCCCCGTAGCGCTTTCTGCACCACGAAAGAGGCTGTCGGGTCCTGGATCCCATGAGCCCTTGCCATGAAGGAAATGGCGGACCGATGCCTCTGGGCCGTAGCTACTGACTTGCCTGCGTGACGTAAAGAGAGCAGGAATCTTACTACAGACTCTTCCAGACCCCAAAGCTCCCTCCCGGAAGTACCCAAAAAGGCCCAATAGGAACGGAACGCCCCTTCATATGCCTTCCTCGTCCTGGGTGCTAAACTCTCTCCCACGAGGTCTTGTAGTTCGGGGCACCGAGAGACCAAAGAGCTTCGGGAAAGGGTGCCGCCACCGGGTCCGCTGTGGGCAGAAAACCCCAGAAGGCCTGCATACGGAAACGAGAGAGCGCATCAGCCGCTTGGTTCATCACCCCCGGCACGTGCCGCGCCCTAAACAGTACATTTAGCTGCATGCACAACAACACAATTTCCTTGAGTAATCGGAGAATCAATTTGCAACGTGCTGCCTGATTATTGATACACTCAACCACGGTCATGTTATCAGACCAGAAAACCACAGAGTGACCCCTAAACCCTTCCGGCCACGTTCTCAAGGCCACCAGAATAGGGAATAGTTCGAGAAAAGCAATGTTACTCGTCAACCCGCACTCATGCCACCATGACGGCCATTTTTGAGCCGACCATTGTGTACCCAATATGGCGCCAAAACCCACACTCCCCGCCGAGTCTGTCCACAGTCCCAACTCCTCGGAAGACACTGCTGGTTTATTCCAGACAATTCGACCATTGAAATCCGCCAGGAATGCAATCCAAATGCGCATGTCCTGGCGAACCTCTGCCGAGAGTCTCGTACGATGATGTCCTTCCTTCAAGCCGACCATGGACTGTGCAATCGAGCGGGAAAAGGGGCGCGCCATCGGCATTACTCTCAGGGCAAAATTCAACTGACCCACCACCTGTTGTAATTGATGCAAGTTCACTTTCGTTGCACGAATACATGTCTCAAGGGATAACCTGAATTTTAACACCTTTTCTTTAGGTAAACGAAAACAACCTTCCACTGAGTCGAGCTCGATCCCCAGAAACTCGATCAAGGTCGAGGGACCGACCGTCTTACCTGGCGCCAATGGCACACCAAATTGATTCATTAGGACACAAAATTCATGTAAGGCCTGTCCACACTCAGAATCCCCGGCTGCCCCCAGAAACAGAAAGTCATCGAGATAGTGCATAACATGGTGAAAACCTGTCTTCCTCGTGAATACCCACTGCAGAAAACAACTTAATTTCTCGAAATAGGCACATGAAATCGAGCATCCCATTGGCATACATTTATCCATGTAATAGCGACCCTGAAACTGGAAACCAAGGAGACGCTGATCGTCTGGGTGTACCGGGAGCAACCGGAACGCTGATTCGATGTCCGATTTGGCCATCAGCGTCCCGGGCCCCAGGCGATTCAACATGGCGACGGCCTCATCGAAAGATGCGTACCGCACCGAACATACTTCCGGATCTATCGCATCATTTACGGAAAGACCATGTGGGGCTGACAAATTGTGTATCAGCCGAAACTCCCCCGGGTCCTTCTTGGGAACCACCCCCAGAGGAGAACACACAAAATTAGCAACTGGCGGCAAATCGAATGGACCGGCGACACGACCTCGAGTCACCTCTTTCCTAATCTTTACTTGAACCACCGCCGTGTGCTGTAAGACCGACATTTGATTCTTACAGTCCGGTACCCCCTGAAAATCCCCCACTGGGATGCGGAAACCATATGAAAACCCGTTCCGCAACACCCCAGCGGAAGCATAATCTGGGTATTCGTTGAGCCAAGGAATCATTGCCATGGTATCAATCGGGGTCGGTAAAGGCGCCCCTCGGACTATATTAGACCTGTTTGGCGCCTCTCTTGCCACCGTTATCACCCGTTTTGGCTCTGCACATGGACTCAGGATGGGATGGCTGCCCGCATCCCCCACACTCATGTCTGAATTTGCATGACCCCTGGGGCCTGGTACATTTGCCCCTGTTAAAATTCCAACATATCCCCCTTTTACCTGTGTTGCCACTCGGCTTCGTGTGGGACTCGTTACCTGTACCTGTCCGAAAGGGCGTCCCAGAGTTTTGGCGGGAGGATTCCCCCCCGTTACTCCCTACTAATGGCACCTTCAACATCCCTGTACTTTCCATTTTTTGCCAAGACACAGAGTCGTAACAGTCCCAGGACAACAACGGGTCGTGTTCCTTGGCTTTTCTGAACAGATTATCATAGCAGAACCACTGATTGCCCCCATATGCCACAGAATACTCCATAATACGTGACTGATAGATGGGTAACTCGGTCAACAACTCAGGTCTGCGTTCCCCCATGATGGAAGTAAAAATTCCCCACGCTCTGCCCCAAGTACCAATGGTCTCATCAACCTTAAAGGCGGCCATTTTAGCGCGCCAAACACTCGGATGCATGAGCTCCTTTTGACTCTTTACATGCTCGATCTCGTAATGGTCGGTAAGCAATGAAAACATGTTTACATATTTGTCCGCCCAAATCAACTCCTTGACTTCTAGTGGGACGTGCTGGGCAATCTTCTCCTTTCGAGAAGGTGCAGAGTCCCCCCCCGCAATCGGCAATGGCCGCTTACCTGAAGTAGACCCCACGCTTGTCGCCGAACTTGGGCCTGCTGTACCTCCAACCGCTGGGACCTGCGGGGTAACAGGAGATGGAGCTTTCGCAGCCTCCCTCGATTCCCGCAGTTGTCTCATCACTGCCCGGGCGTCGTCAGCCGTGGCGGCCTCGCTATCGTTTCCCAACCACGCTGCCAATTGCGCCGCTAACTCGGGGGGCATATCCTCCCTGTTCGCCGGAGTGACCACCACAGGGATTGGGTTCCCCTCCTTTGGCGCCGGGGTTGGCTCTTTTCGTGGCGCTTCGGGAACCGGGGTCTCCCCCCCAAGTGCTCCCCTTCTGGGCCTCTTGCTCTTTCCACCGGGGACTGTTCCCGGTAAAGGCCGTTTCGGTCCTCCCTCCCCGTCCTTGGCCTCAACCTTTCTCTTCAGATCGGATATCTCCTTCATGAGCATACGGAGCATCTCATCGGTACCGACCCGCTTTCCGACCTTCTTGGGCATTCTTAGACGGGATATCTGTAAGACAAAAAGAGGGATTACAACGCTCAAAATTGGCTCTTCGTTCCGTCTCGAGCTCACGTGCAGCGGGGAGGTGCAGCTTCAGAGCACAGGAACAAGAGGATGCTTTCTTGGCTTCCGCTCCTTTTATCCGTCTTCAGGGTGGGCGTAAACCCGCCCCCGCCTGCCTCCGAGGGCGTGGCCGGCCGCGTCGGTGTCTAGGCCAGCCCACTCTAGGGCGGGAAAAAGGCGCGCCCCGGCTACGCCGCTTCGGGCATACCAGCCGAGACACGCCTCCCGCCCAAGATGGCTTCCCGGGGGGATCGTGGTACTCCACCATACGTTCGGGGGGACCGAATGGTCGCCCCTTTCCAAAAGTTGTCTCTTCCTGCATGACATTTTTTTTGCCTGCAATGCAAGCACCCTTGAACCATGGCGCAATGGTACCTGTGGTGGCACCGGCAGCACATAGTGCACAGCGCAGTCAGAGTGTAGGAATGCACCGCATGTTAGTAAATATGTTGCATTTCTGCCCTCTCCATTTGACATGGAGCAGCACAGCAAATTGCCTTGCTGCATTGCACTGCATCAAACAATGATACATTTGTCCCCGGGGATGAAAGTGTGTGTGTCTTCTGGCTCTATGCATCATGCTAGCAGTAGCACGGCAAGGTTGATCCAGCCCATAAGGGAAACAACTAAAGAGCGCCATAGATTTCACACTTACACATTCTCAAGGTGTGCACATAGTCATTCTGCCATAGAGGAAGTGTCTGCAGTCAAGTAAGAAGAAGACTGATCAGGACACCAGGTGATGTTCCGCAGTTGGTAGATGGTGGGGTGCATTACACACCTCATTTTGATAAGGAGTAGATGGGAAAAGAGAAATGTCAAGGAGTTCTCATTGTGTCAGTGCCAAATCTCACAGAAAAAAGGACCAGGTAAATATCCTTTGCTGAAACAAGCAGGTAGTTTTTTGAGGCTAGGTAGAGATTTGACAGTAGGAACAATGTGGAAAACATACAACGGGATGGGTAGGCCCGGCCACCACTGTCAAAGCAAGACAACATGCTCTAGAAGTCCAGAGATAAAAACCAATGTGATCAGAGTTGCAGGTCACCAATAGAGCACTCACCCACAATAATGACTCACAAGGCAACACGAGAGCAAAGGAAGCTAAAGGCAGCTGGCAGTCAAAACACTCACAGCAAATGAAGAAGTGACAGACTCTCTTTCCATTCTATATATCACAGGTGGCTTTGTTAGAACTGGGATTTCTGGTTGGCTAAGGCTGACGCCAAAGCCAGGCAGAAACCACCACTCTAGTCAGGGCAAGGGAGTCACACGCCAAGATAACCCCTGCTCACCCCCTTGGTAGCTTGGCATGAGCAGACAGGCTTATCCCGGAGGCAATGTGTAAAGCATTTGCTCACGCACACAACAGCAACAACATCCTAGGCACACCACAAAAGGAACTCCACACAAGGTTATATAAAAATAACTTCTGTATTGCAAAACACATCAGATAGTAATCACACAATATACATGGTGCCAACTGGCACAGGCAATATTCACAAGGGATTATTTACACAGGACAGGGACACGTGGGCGCCTGTCAGAATCAGCACTTAGTAGAAATAGCACTTCTAGAACATCGAATATAGGATATAAAATCACTGTAGCACAAATTAGCAAATATAGCACACAACCAGTAACCACTGGTAACAGGTAAGTACCACCTACGCAGCCCTAACCACCTTAGGAGAATGTCACGCAGGGAACCAGGACCTCACTAGGACCACCTGTACTAGAAAGAACAACCGCCTAAGTATCACAATACAATTAGGGGTATAAGCAAGAACACATTACACATGATGCATCACAACATTCAGAGGTGTAGGGAAGGAAAACACATGATGCATAAAACATGCATTCAGCGGTGTAAGAACAAGGCACATGATGCATCAAAAACACATTCAGAGGTGCAGGGAAGGAAGACACATGATGCATAAACCAACACATTCAGAGGTGTAAGAACAAGGAAGACACATGATGCATAAAAACATTCAGAGGTGCCAGAACACAACTCAATAGCGCAAAAACACATGATGCCTAAGAACATTCAGAGGTGCAGGAAAAACCACACAATAGCGCAAAACTACATAAGCCACCACCTGTGGCAGTCCCTAGGCCAACTGTCCTTGTTGGGGCTAGGACGCCCTGTGTCCAGTAAGTCAGGGGCCTAAACGTTGCAGCTGCCCACTAAGAGCTGGGCAGCTGAGGACAATCCCAAGCGCCTAAATGGTGCAGCTGCCCACTAATTGCTGGGCAGCTGGGATAAAACTGCGGCAGGGCTTTCGCTAGCCCTCGGGACAGCACTGCACCAAAAAGTTGGAGCATGCTAGCCCGTTCAAGAATAAGGCCACTCCAGGAAAAAACTTGTCCCCTCAGTGGAGCCACATAGGCTCCAACAACAATGGCACCCCCACGTTGGAGCGCGCTGGCTCTGTGAAGGTTCACGGACCCACACGGGCCCCTCTAAACATATATAGCCCAGTCTGAGCCACACAGGCTCTCTAAACAATTATGCCCCCATAGGCTGGAGCGGCCTGCTGACATCGGGCCGCTCTTAGAACGGGCACTGCAAGGACCCCAGACACGGCATCTGCCAGGCACCCTCGGACCCGAGCCCTGCTCACCTGGCTTCTGCAGTCGGGCTCCGATCCTGGCCTCTCTTCCCCCGGGCTCTTCTCCTTGACTGTCGCACTTGCACATGTGGGGCTCCTCATGACACACAGGAGCCCTGCTTTAAGGAGACACCGTTCTCCTCTAGCTGCTGGCGGCCCTGGGGCTCTCCACAGCTCATGGGAGCCCTGGGCCGTGGGAGGACTTCTCTCTTTCTCCTGCCACCGCATCACTTCCTCTCCTGCCGCGGCCCCGCCCCCGTCCTACGCCAGCCTGCCTGACTTACGGGCGGCTGCGGCGGGATAAACTCGGCCACAATGAGGGGTGGGCACCCTCGGCACATATTTAAAAGGTACAAGCGAGGTGGGCACTCGCCAAATCACTAAATAAACGGGGTGGCACCCACAATTAAAAACAATTAAAATACAGGCAACATGCAGGGTAGGCTCCTGCCTAAAACACAAGCAGTAAAAATAAAGCGCTTTCCTAGACACTAAGGGGGCAGAGTCCATCAAGCCCCCCCAGGGAGGACTCTCAGCAAAAGGGGTCCCAGAATCTAGCAGAGGATCCCAGGAAAGGCTCTCCAGAGTCCAGGACATCAGCAACCCATCTGGTATCCAGGGGCTGGGCAGGGCCCAGGGAAGCAAGCCTTCCCCCTGGGCCCAAGCAGCAGCATGCCCCTGGCAGGATTCAAGTCAGAAACAAGAACATTTTGTAAGGGGACACAGCCCCTTTTTATACAGAGAAATCCTTTCTCTAGCAGGGTGCAAGCAGTGTGAGAACCAGCTACAACTTGTTATAGGGAACTCCTTTCACAGGCCAGGCTAGGGACATCAGACGCACCACAGGGGGTGGAGCCAGCATTGTGTGGGGAAAGCCCAGCCCTATTCAGGCCCAGGTGCACCCCTCCACTCACATCAGCATGCTAAACACTCCATTCACCACCGGGGCAGGCCCTCCCAGACTCTTGGAGCCAGGCTCACCAGCCAGCTTCAGCCAATCACACGCCAGACACAAATTACACAAATATGCCAACTTCTAGAAGTGGCACTACCACACTAGACACAATCATGCCACATATATCATTGCGCAGCATTCAATCTCACGAGTTCCCACATACCAAACTCGACCCTGCACTCCCCACACATCCGGAACTACCATGGGCATACATATTGCCCATTCATTCCTACGGGAGGGCAGGTCACTCTCACCACACACACAGAGAGCTCACGCACTTTACACTGTACCACAGTGAAAAAGTGCGCAGAGGCCTAAAATCACTAACACCAGGTCACAGAAACAGGCTAGGAAAAAGCAAAAAGTTTCGGGGTGAACCTGCCAAAAAGGGCCAGGTCCAACAGGAAAGTGGTAGCCCTTGGCAGTGAGTTTGACATATTTGTTCTTCAATCCAGCTGGAGATGACATATGGAAGGGAAAGGGAAAGGAAAAATAGAGCCTAGAGTCAAGTATATAACAAGTGAATGAATGGTGAAGCGTATGTACGGGGCTAAAATACATAAGAGGTCAGGGGCAGGGCCCCAGACACATCAGGCCTTTGGTTGGTTCACCAAATTCCTCCACATGGTGTCAGTTAATGAATCAGCATTCATTAACACAAACCCGGAAGGGGAAAGGAAAAGAACACCATGGTTTCCTGGAGATGGCTGCATCAAAGGTCTCTGTAATCTGTAAACTTGGACTGTTGGTGCATGAGCAGTTAAGGTGTTGATGGATAAGTAGAAAATCTAAATATGAAGCTGCAAACTATTCTTTCCTATTCACTCAACATCAACAATAAAATTCGCTAAATAGTGTATACATGGAGTTAAAGCAGCGCGTTTGTAAAATGAATGTGTCATAAATTTGTGTGCAAAATCTCTATGAAAATAAGTTTTAAAAAGTCTTTATTTACCAAAGAAAACATAGATTCATCATATATCTTTTTAATTATACACCATAATATGAAGAGAAATACAATCGTAATACGTATATGTCATGAAAAAGCAGAAAGAAAAAAAAAGACTTGGTAGCAGATGGAAAGAAATGGCAGGAG
Organism: Lissotriton vulgaris; assembly: GCF_964263255.1. Classification (NCBI taxonomy): domain Eukaryota; kingdom Metazoa; phylum Chordata; class Amphibia; order Caudata; family Salamandridae; genus Lissotriton; species Lissotriton vulgaris. The sequence continues at coordinate 39,569 of NW_028253242.1, forward strand.
GGCTGTCATGTCAGCATCTGGGTTGTAGATGATTGCTCTCCAGAGGCTCCACCACCTTCCAGCCTTGGTGCCAACACCTTCTCCATATGCTTAATGCAAAGCTTCACCTATGGAAGAAGAGTTAACCTGAAACCAGGTTGCTGGTGAGAGATAGTCTACCGCTTTGTTGCTGCTGTTTTATCCTTGGCATTCTGGTAATTCTATTATCAGGTGAAGTCGGTAGGGGGCGTGGCTACGCGCGCAGCGAGACTGGCTGCACACTAGCGGAGCTCCGGAGTGATCCCGCACTCAGGGGTTAAATTATCCGGCGAAATTACCACGTAGGTGGCCCAAACTTGCAGCGAGTGGTCAAGTAGCGCGGACACAGCATCGGACCAACTCTCACGGTCCAACGAGCCCCGGGACCGCACCGGCACCAGCGAGGCCGCCATAGCCGAGGAAGTGATCACGGGCCCGGCGAGGCCCGGCAGGCAAGCCCGGTGCTGGAACCGGAAGCGAGGGCCAGACAGACGGAGCGCCAGAGAGACGCGAGCTGAGGCGGCGGCATTGGGACACACCGAAGCGAACCGACCCTCGGCAGACCATCGGAGGCGGAGGCGACCCGACAGGCAATGCACGGAGGGCTGAGAAGTGGCACATCACCGGAAAACTGGGGCCGCCATCCGGACTGCTGCGACGGGCCTGGCCACGAGGAGGAGCCCATCCCCCACTCGGCCCACACCCGCGGAGCGGACCAGCGCTGCAATCAACGGCCCGGGAGCGGTCGGATCGCCTGCAGAGCGCCCCTCGGGTCAGAGACCGGACCCCCGACGCCACCTGCTGTGGCCTTAGGTGGTGAGTGCCGCGGCGCGAGACATACCAGCAACAGCAACTGCCCGACGGGCACAGAGCGTGAGCTCACCGCGCCTAGCACAGCGGACCCTCAGCAGCACCTGCCCGACGGGCACAGAGCGTGGGCTCACCGCGCCCAACACAGTGGAGCCTACAGGCCCAGACCCGCGAGGCGACACAAACCAGTCCTGGCACACAGGCACCCAAGAGTCACTTACCAGGGCGCCCAGCGGACCGCACTCGCGACCCACAGCGCAAGGCGATCGAAGGGTAGCGCCAGAGTGAGCCGCTGATCAACCGCAGGACACGGGGCCTGACTGCCCACGACGCCCGCCGCAGCCGCGGACGGCCGGGGGGCACTGCTACTGATCGCACGCACCGGACGGTGGGGGCTGCTGGGTGTGGTGGGCGCCGTGGGGAGACACCGCCAGCCACACGCTGCACACAACTCAGGTGCCCTTGAGATCACGGCACAACTGGACGCCCGATGCAGCAGGGGGTAAACACGAAGCCCGGAACGCGTCCAACTGCGGGAGGGGTGCAACATAACCCATTACCAGAGCCTGAGACCGTACTGAGCGGAATAACGGCCACCACCGAATCACGCTGTGCTTTAGACGGCTCGATCACACAAGAGGCTCTAAGGAGACCGCAACCAGCCCTAGAAACGCCGCCGCAGCACCAGCCAGTGGCTCTGACGATCGACGTGACCAAGGACCACCACCACATCCGGATCCTCCGAGAACCAGTTCCCTCTCATGTCTGGAGGTGCCGGGAAGCGCACAGGAACGGGGAGCACGTCCCAAAAGGGCAAAATGGACAAGTCGCAGAAGCAGACGGACGCAGATCCGGTAGCAGCCAGACTGGACTCGGTACTGGCGGCCATGGAACGCCTGGAAAATTCCATCCAGTCCACCCGGACGTCCCTGGAGGCGAAAATAGACGGAGTTGCCATAGACCTCACGCACTTGAAGGAGGACCATAAGAAACTAGCTGAGCGCACCAAAACCCTGGAAACCACAGTGACGGGCATGGAACCTCGTGTCGCCCAGTCGGACAAACAAATTAAAGACCTTCTCAACAGGGTGGAGTTCCTGGAGGACAGGGCAGAGGATGCAGAAGGGCGGGCGAGACGCAACAACGTCCGTATAGTGGGTTTGCCGGAAAAATGGGAAGGCAAAGATCCGACCGCCCACGTAGAGGACTGGCTACGTGCCCTGTTACCCGAAGGCACCCTCTCGCCATATTTCGTGGTGGAACGGGCACACAGAATCCCGACCAGGCCACTTCACACCGGCTCAAACCCACGCCCCTTTCTGATCCAAATCCTGAACTATAGGGACCGAGACACTGTACTGCGAGAAACTCGAAAACTGGGCACCATTCAAGTTGAAAATGCGAACATAATGTTTTTCCCAGACTATACAATCCAGGTGCAGCGCCAGAGGCAATCATTCCTAATGGTAAAGCGGAGGCTACGCCAACTGGGTCTTACATATTCCCTCCTCTTCCCAGCGAAACTCAGAGTGATAGCGAATGAGAAGACACACTTCTTTGACTCCTCGGAAGACGTGGAAGCCTGGCTGGACAATGGGATGGACAAGAGCACGGGGAGACCAGGAAACCCGGACAGGCCTAGGAGACGCAGGAGATCCAAGAGAAGACGTGGCGCCAGGTCACCCTCCCCCGCGGCCAGCAGCAGCCAGCACGGCGCAAGCCCACCGGAAGAGGAAGTACGCAGGGAACAACGGGAAGCCCTACGGATGGTCTCGGAGCTCAGCGGCTCCCCATCACAGCGTTCCCCGCCCGCCACCAGCCCTAGGATATCACCGAGCGACGATGAGGCGATATATGGTCTCCCGGATTCGCAACTCTCAGGTGGGCTCCCAGATATCACCCCACAAACGTCGGACCTGTACGGCTGAAGAAGTGCCGCAACATGGGGCTCTCAGCGGTGGAAACATTGACACGGTGCTGCCCGGCGGTGACGGACACTGAACACGCAGTAAGTTAAGACAATGCCACGCTTGCAATTATAGACTGCGGTGCAGACGCCCCATGGCACCCACACCGCATGGGCCACCACATCGCAGGGTCCATATGGGTGGGCGATGGTTACCTGCTACAAACTTGACCAGGGTAGTGGCCCCGTGTCTTTACGAATACACTGCTCCAATAGACGATGGGCCAACCTGTTGGCCACTCAGGCCTATAATTACACCCCCCTGGGAGGGCACTCACGCCTCCACGCTCAACAGACACTCACTGGCTGCTTGGACTGCGTGATGGACAGCAACCCCCCAGAATGGATTGTTCGCACTTTTTGCGGAATGTTTGGACGGCTGCCCGTTTGGCAACCGACCCGATGGTGTTATCCCCAGTTAATGTTTACCCTCCTTTTCCCTATTGTGAAACGCTGCATGCATGGCCCACAGGAGTGCTCGCTAGACTATTCCAGGGGTTGCTCGGACAAGGGTGGGGATGCTCTGAAACTGGATGTGGGGGGCCCCATTGAGAGGGTGCTTGAAGCGAGGGGGAGAACGGGTGTAACTGCCTTGTTGAACGCTGATGGCTGAAGTCAAAATGTGTACCTGGAATGTACGCGGAATACACACACCCGCACGCAGGTACATGATTTATTCATACTTGAAGAGGCACAAGGTGCAGATAGCACTCCTACAGGAGACACACCTGACAGCCCCAGAGGTACACACCCTGCGCAGGCGGTGGCGAGGTCAGATCTATGCGACTGGGTTCTCCTCTTATGCCAGGGGGGCACTGATATGGGTGAGACCAGGGCTCCCATTTGAAGTTGAAGACTCACACATAGACAAGGAGGGGAGGTTGGTGGCAGTGAAGGGACGCCCTGATGGACGGCCGCTGGTGGTGGCGTCGCTCTATGCCCCTAATACAGACCAACAGAGCTTCCTAGAAATGGTGTCCACAACCCTAGCGCACTGGCACGGGATCCCCTGGATATTGGGGGGGGATTACAATAGTGTATTGGATGCCACACTGGACCGCTCATTCCCACCTCTACCCAGCGCACCAGTGGTGGGTGCCATGAAAGCTCTTATAGCCTGGGCCTCACACTGGAACTTACATGATGTGTGGCGCCACCGGAACCCAACGGCCAAGATGTATTCGTACTACTCAGGAGCCCATACCCTGCACACCCGGTTAGACAGATTCATGCTCACAGATGATCTACTCCCGCTAGTGACGGAAGCGCTTTACATGGGTAGGACACACTCCGACCATAACCCACACATGTTAACGGTCTCATGGGCGAACGCTCGCCCCCCTGTCCCCAACTGGAGGCTGCAGCCGGACCTCCTGCTAGACGCACCCTTCCGGGACTCATTGTTCGCACATATTGTACACTACTTTGAGGATAATGCAGGTTCAGCCACCTCTCTACAGACGGAATGGGAGGCGTTCAAAGTGGTCATTAGGGGACAGTGCTTGGGCACGCAGGGGAACCTCAAACGGCAGGTGGAGAGGGACTTACATAGGGTGGAGGAGGAATTGAGTCGACACGAACGGGACTCAGTGGGAGGACACATCACTGGGCTTCAAACAGCGCAAGCGACCCACGAAAAACTGCTGGAGAGGCTCAGATGTCTGAATTTTGCGGCTCATGCGGCGCGCACACACGATAGGGGGGACAAACCTGGTAAGTTGCTGTCGTGGCTCATCGCTAGAGAAGATCGGACGAAGCCAGTCACAAAAGTAGTAGACGCGAATGGGGTGCCCTTACATACGCAGTCAGAGATCCACGGAGCATTCACTGCACACTACAAAACACTGTATCTCTCTTGCCTGCCCACACCCGCCCCGGACACGGAGGAATATCTTAACCAGATACTGCTGCCGTCACTTACCGACACCCAACGTACCGTCCTAGCGGCACCCTTTGCCCCCGAAGAGCTCCGGGAAGTCATAGCGGCGCTCTCCAACGGAAAGTCCCCTGGCCCAGACGGACTCCCAGCGGAGTTCTATAAAGCATACCAAGACCTCCTGATCCCTGAACTCGTAAAACTATATGAGACGGCTCTGGACGACTCCTCCCTGCCACCATCTCTGAGTGAAGCTACCCTGGTCTCCCTCCTGAAACCGGGTAAAGAAGAGACACTTATGGGCTCATATAGGCCCCTTGCCCTCTTAAACACAGACTACAAAATACTAGCCTCTACACTAGCGAGGAGATTGGCCCAATACACACCTACCCTGGTCCACCCTGACCAGAACGGGTTCGTACCCACACGCAGTACATCGCACAACATCCGCCGGCTGTTCAGAGTACAGGAGTACGCGAGAGGCCCTTGGCCACGATCGGGTTGCATAGTATTAGACCTGGAGAAGGCATTTGACTCGGTGGAGTGGCCGTTTCTTAGGGCGGTTATGCAAAAGTTTGGCCTGGGAGACGCATATCTGGACATGGTGGGACTCCTATACCAAACGCCAACCGTTCGGGTCTGGATAGGGGGCCTGATATCGGAGGCCATACAGGTGAGGCGGGGCACACGGCAAGGCTGCCCGTTATCGCCTCTACTCTTCTCGTTGGCTATGGAACCGCTGGCGGAGGTACTGAGGATGCAGGGCGCCGAGTGGGGCATCCCGTTGATAGACGGGGTACACGCGGTTTCCCTATATGCCGATGACCTACTCCTCTACGTCAGAGACCTGACACGGATATCCCCGGGACTCACCGACGCCCTCCGCGAATTCACAACACACTCGGGACTGAGGGTCAACTGGGGTAAATCTGGGGTCTTCCCCTTTCACCCGGATATGCAGGACTGTGCAGTACAACTAGGAGACGCAACGCTGACATGGTATGCCGGTACTTTCAAGTACCTGGGCATCCACATATATAGGAATGCAGCAGATATACTGGATGGCAACCTGATTCGAGCCATAAATTCCTTGCGAGCCCAGATCCAATTCTGGGGCACACTCCCGCTCAATGTCCCGGCCAGAATCACCCTGACCAAAATGATAGTCCTACCTAGACTCCTGTACTATTTTTCAAACATACCGGTGTATGTCCCAGCTCGGGTCTTTCGAGACTTGGAGACCCTGACACGCACACTAATCTGGAATGCGGGGAGACCGAGGGTGGCCCTGAAGAAATTGTATGCCCCGACGTCCTCGGGAGGGCTCGCGGTCCCGAACCAGGAGCACTACTACCTTGCCGCGCAGCTCCAATGGGTGGTGGCCTGGTTAGCGGGTAGGAACCTAAATGACACGGCCTCAACAGTCCCAGCCCTGACCCACGCGGAAGCTCTCGCACTGTTCCACCCCCTCAGAAACGCGACACGCGAGACGCAACTACACCTAGCAGTGACACTGAGATGCTACAGGCGTGCACTGCGATTGACCAAGGAGACTACCCCCTACGCTCCAGCCCTGCCACTAGAGGGACTGCCAAGGCCTGGGGGAGTGGTGACTGCAGCACGCCTAAAAGACTGGGCGCAAGTGGGGCTTGAGACACTGGCGGACTTATATGACGACGGAGCCCTGGTACGGTTCGAGGGGCTAGTGGAGAATCCAGGACTGCCAGCGGGACAATTCCTGATGCATACATCAATGATGCGGGTCCTAACGGAACACTGGGGCGATATGTGAGTGGAACCCGAGACACACCTATTAGTACAATACCTGCACGTTATGGGGGCAGGATCGCACGTTGTGCACTGGCTAACGCAGGCGCTGAGATCCCACAACGGCCTCCCTTCAGTCGCTCAGGGACAGGTGGACCGCAGACAGAGGGAGGGACTGGTCGGATAAAGAGTGGGAAAGGATCCTAGAGGGACCGCAACACGTTCCCCGCAATTCGAGATTCTGAATCATACAGTTCTATATCATGCACAGGGCATACCTGTCCCCGGACAAGATTAACCGCTACTTTGGTTTGGATACCTCCAAATGCCCGCGATGCGCACTACTGAATGCGGATCTCCTGCATATGCTGTGGGCATGTCCCAAGCTACGGACGTACTGGCATGATGTTAACACGCTGTTGACAAAAGGGACGGCGCTGGGCCTACGTCAGGACTAGGACACCTGTGTGCTGGGCCTCCTCACCAGGACGAAACATAACAAAGCACACATGAGGTTCTGGGATCTGGGGCTGATAACCCCCAAAAGACTCATAACCCGTCACTGGAAGGCCGCGGAACCACCCCTGACGAAACATTGGAGTGCCTCCCTCATCTACTGGGCAACCGCAGAGGGCACGGTGCTACGTAGGGAAGAGACGGCGGGCGGAGGGCCATACCGATAGCCGAGGCATGGGAGGGCTTCCTGAGAGCGTTCACCAGGGCCTGCCACGATAAAGGGGTGTCGTAAGGAGATGGCTCCTCCCCAGTGGAACGGGGGGGACATGTCCGGGCCACAGGCTGCGTAGCGAGAAAGGGGAGAATCGGGAACCACACGCATACGGGCATGTAACACTACCCCTGCAGTCCATCGCTCGCCCCCATGACCTTCCCCCCCCTTTTCTTTCCACTCCCCCCCCCCAACTTCTCTGCCCATCCCGCCTTGCCCTGCCTCCCCCCACTTGTCAGCGGAACCCACATACACAGTCGACCCCACCGATACGACCCCACCCGAGACCTGGAACAACCGCATACCACTAGGACCTCCTCCCCGAGCACACTCGAGGCCAGCACCTTGCGAGACTATTACACCCGAAACTGCCTAGACAGGACCCATACTGCAGCACCCCCCCCCCCTACCCCGTGATCGGATTCTTTACACCCTCCCCCACTCTCCTGTTTTTCCCCAGTTCGAAATGGTGGCATCTACGGCAAAGGACACCCCCCAGTTGTCCACGCTGGTTCTGCCTTCCCCACTCACATTTTCCACTTCTGATACGCGGCGGCGAAACACAGGAGTGCAGCACACATACAAACCACTGCCGCAACCTTCTACCTCACGGAGGCGTACCACTGAACCTCCTAGCCGACCACAGCACACATACAAGCTGCCCGGAACCAAGCCCGGTAGGTTATTCACACCACTGAGGGGCATCATGCTATATCACTAGCCAGCGGGTTACGAACACCGGGGGTGCGGCTGGCCATCAAGCTACCCACCCTGACGGGTGAGGTCAGGCACTATAGTAAGGTAGGCAGGGCGCATTGCACAGCACAGTAGCAGTGAAGCGAATGGTTTGGTGAATGCAGTGACCGCCCCATGACAACGGATGGAGTTTCTTTAACAACGAGCGCATTTATTGACTTTCAACCGTCGCCAACATTCGCATTGATGATGTACGAGCTGCTCCAATTGTTGTTTCCCCTTTGAATTATGCACACAATAAATGTAACTGTATGCCAAGTGTACCAATAAAACAGATTTAAAAAAAAAAAAAAATCAGGTGAAGTCGGTAGATGGGAGGGCCCATCTACACCCAACGAAATGCATGGTTCTGGTGTCTTTTAGGGGTGTGTAATTTACATAAATTGCTTTCTCGTAATTAAGTGTAATTTCAGGAAAATTGACGTATCATTTGATGAAATGCAAATGTGTCATTTTGTGCTCTATCGAAGCACAAAATGCATCCTCAGGTCAGTTTTTGGTGCAAGGACGCATTTAAACAAAAGTACCACAAGCAACAGCTGCCACGTTCAGTTGTTCCCATGCGTTTGTAGTTTTCCGTGAATATTGCTTTCATGGTAACTTTTTACAATAAATGATGTGTAATTACACAAAGTGGCTTAATGACGTGATTTTGATAAGGTAGTACAACACGCGTAAATTTCACCCAAGCCTAGTGTATACAGTGCCCATGGCAACAACAAGTGAAGGGGCATCTTTTCCCATTCTTCCATCATCTTTGATGTTCTTGCCCAATTTGTCAAACCTCCTTCTACCCCTACTCAAGGTCTACATCTGAGCTTTTGGTTGAACGTGGAGTCCACCAGTAACTCTAAATTCGGGATCAGGACAAAAAAGGGGAGGGGAGTTATTGTTATTGTTATTAATAACTACAGCTTGTATAGCGCCAAATCACCTACAGGTCTCAAGGCGCTTTTTGACAGAAGGAAGCTAAGCTAACAAAGAAACAGAAGCATGGAGCTATACTACTAAGTGGAGCTAAAAGCTTCTCTAAACAGGAATGTTTTTAAGGATTTCCTGAACTGCAACAAGTTAGATTCTTTACGAAGAGATTCAGGAAGTGTGTTCCAAACCTGTGGGAGTAAAGAAGGAATTAGAAAAAAGTGAAACTAGAGAAATAGGGCCTTATTTAAACTGAATTGGAGTAGGGCAGCGCCACAACTTTTTCTGCTGCACAACCCAACACTAATTCGAAAGGTCAGGAATGCACTATATTTACAAGATACAGTGTAATACTGTTCTTTCAGCTGGCGCCAGCGCATAATTTGGTGCCTAGCTCCAACTTACTGTACTAATTAAGTGGACCATGGTACAAGGGTGTCTGCATTGTTGGCAAGAATGTTTTTGTGCACCATGGGACTACTTCCTGCACAAAAACTATCCATGAAAGTTTTTATCTTTTTAATAAGAGGAAAAAAGAGGAGAAATAAAGTTATCTCCTTGTTACAATTTAAAAAAAAATTTTTTTTTTGACTTCTTGAATTGTAGTGCCCTGCTGCATAGGAGTAAGAATGTAGTCTAAGCGGGAAAAAGAGTGGTGTGGACCAGAAAAGAATGTGTATTGTTTGTCTGTCGGGTGTTTGAGGCGCCAAATATCCGTCATCCCAAATGCCTCTATGAAGTCGGCTAGCCAACTACGCCCCATTGGAATGTCTTTAGGTGGATGTCTGTTGAGGTCTCCTGAGGCCACCACATTGAAGTCGCCCCCAACTATGAGTTGACCGTCAGGGAGGGAAAGGAGAAGCCTGGCCAGATCTTGATAGGACTTGGTCTGAAGTCCCGGCAGAATATATTTAGTCTACGCCCCTCCCATTTATTTGAGACAGCCGCAAATCGGCCCTGTGGGTCAGTTTCTGTATGGTCAATAACAAGGGGAAAGTTATGACGGAGAAGGATTCCCACCCCCCAGGACCCAGAGGTGAAGCCGGAATGAGTGGTCAAGGAGTACCCCATCGGTTCATGGCATGACATATTTCCTAGCAAGTGGGTCTCCTGCTGCAATACAGCATCGGGGAGACGACATCTGACAAATTGCAATACAATGGTACGTTTTAGCTTGTCCCCCAACCCGTTCACATTCCAACTCAGGATCTTTAGGCTTTTGTCACACTTTTTAGCCGTAACCCTTTCTCACTGGAGATCCAGCCCCATGTAATCTGATGCACTGTACAACTCTGCAATGACAGTCCCGGTGCGACCATACCAACCGCCTCCCCCCACCCCGACCTCCCTCCTCCTCCCCCCCACAACAACACAACTCCCAACACCCCCAATCGCTCCCCCCCACCCTGCATCCCTGCTCCGTAGGTTTAGTACTACCCACATCCCCAATTAGCAGAGCGCCTTTCGACCCAACTCAGAATAGGGCAAAAATTAACAATACCCCACTCCTCCCTCCCTACTAGTCCTTTCCTATGAGGAACGTGCACCAGCCGCAACTCCAACCGCCACCCCCCCTCCACCGCACTGCTTTCTTTATTTGACCCAGCTTGCCCGCTCCGCTACTCCGGCATGTCATACCAGGGATGAATCAGCGCCACCTCCCAGGCGGCCAACGATTAAGCCCGCCATGGTCAGAGCAGGGCAGGTGGACAGTCTGAGGAGGAGGGAGTGTACCAATAGCCACAACAGTCAGATAGTGGACCCCACTTCTTTAGCAGAGGCATCCACACTCCCCCCCACCCCCACATCAAATCAGACTAGAAGAAGATCCCCACTTGACCTGCCCTTCATTGCCAAGTCACAGAATACTTTACAACATGGAGAGGCTCACTGCCGAAGTTCTGTCCTCTTCAGAGTTTGGACGCCTCTAGAACGGTCCCCCAGCACGGGCTCGCCGACCTGGACCTCCAGGAGCGCTGACTCTGTCCATCAACTTCCGTCCTCCCCACCGTAGATGCAGGCGACGCTGCTTGAGTGTAACGCCAATTGTCCCCATCAGATCTGTCTCGCGGCCGTGCCGACTGGCGATCAATCCATTCCTGGACGTTGGATGGCGAGGTGAAGAACAGGGATTTGCCCCCTGCGATGACCTTCAATTTGGCCGGGAAAAACATCATGTACTTAAGTCCTCTCTCCCGCAACTTAGCCTTGACGCCCATGAAGGAGCGCCGCCGCCGTTCCCTTTGCACTTGTAGGGTGAAATCCGGAAAGAACCGGACTGTGGCGTTCTCATAGCTCAGGTCTCCCACTTGCCTGGCCATCTGCAGAATGGCGTCCCTATCCCTATAGTTCAGGATTTTGGCAATGATGGTTCTAGGGGGAGCCCCTGTCTTGGGTTTGGGGACAGACGCACGGTGGGCCCGCTCGACAGTGAAGATTTTTGACAGCCGCTTAGGTTTCAGATGGTTAAGGATCAAGTCCTCTAGGAATAATTCCACGCTGAGCCCCTCCAAATTTTCCGGCACAACCACCACGCGGATGTTCCTCCTGCGGGCGTGCCTTTCCTGGTCCTCAAGGCGCATGGCCATCGGGCGATGTTGGTGCACTAGTTCGTTCAACCTGTGTTCCATTGCCTTGGACGGATATCAGCCTCATTGGTTTTAGCCATCTCTGAGGTTTTATTCAGGTCCGCCCGGAGCAGGTTAACTTCGATGGAGACTTTGCAAATTTTTGTTTCGAGGGTGGCGCCAAGTGTTTGTATAGCTGCCATGATAGAAGCCAGCGATGGTTCTTTCTGCCCGGCCGACTCGCCCGATGTGCCCTCAGGTTGCAGTGAACCCTTTTGAACCGTGTACTTGTCCAGTTTATTGGACTGCGTGGCTGTGGCTTGCTTGGGCCGCATGTTGGCTAGGAGCGGCTGTATCAGCGCAGCAGGCAGTCTAATGCCTCCGGGCGGGCAGTTCGCCCCCTCAACTAGGGTCGTCGGCGTCTCCTCCCGTCATTCCCCGAACACCAGGCCACTCGTGCTCTCTTCGCCACACCAGTAGACGATGCCTCCAGTCCACCTGTCGCCTATTTACTGTGCGGGGCCGCATAAGTCGTCTCCACCCATGGCCAGTTCTGAAGGGCCGTCACAAAGGAGAAGCGCCCTCAAGGGCACACCGGTCTGCTGTCGGTCTCACCTCCACTCCGTGGTCACTGGGCACTGGGAGCTCTCATAGGTAGCTGCGAGTCCCTTCTCTCCGGAGAAGCCCCCTCTCTCCAGGGGCCGGTCACTTTTTAGCCATAACCCTTTCTCACTGGAGATCCAGCCCCATGTCATCTGACGCACTGTACAACTCTGCAATGACAGTCCCGGTGCGACCATACCAACCGCCTCCCTCCACCCCGACCTCCCGCCTCCTCCCCCCACAACAACACAACTCCCAACACCCCCAATCGCTCCCCCCCACCAACTCCCCCCACCCTGCTTCCCTGCTCCGTAGGTTTAGAACTACCCACATCCCCAATTAGCAGAGAGCCTTTCGACCCAACTCGGAATAGGGCAAACATTAACAATACCCCACTCCTCCCTCCCTACTAGTCCTTTCCTATGAGGAACGTGCACAAGCCCCAACTCCAGCCGCCGCCCCCCCTCCACCCCACTGCTTTCTTTATTTGATCCAGCTTGCCCGCTCCGCTACTCCGGCATGTCATACCAGGGATGAATCAGCGCCACCTCCCAGGCTGCCAACAATTAAGCCCGCCATGGTCAGAGCAGGGCAGGTGGACAGTCTGAGGAGGAGGGTGTGTACCAATAGCCACAACAGTCCGATAGTGGACCCCACTTCTTCAGCGGAGGCATGCACACTCCCCTCCCACCCCCACATCAAATCAGACTAGAAGAAAATCCCCACTTGACCCGCCCTTCATTGCCAAGTCACAGAATACTTTACAACATGGAGAGGTTCACTGCCAAAGTTCTGTCCTCTTCAGAGATCGGACGCCTCTGGAACGGTCCCCCAGCACGGGCTTACCGACCTTGACCTCCAGGAGCGCTGACTCTGTCCATCAACCTCCATCCTCCCCACCGTAGTTGCTGGTGACGCTGCTTGTGTGTAACGCCAATTGTCCCCATCAGATCTGTCTCGCGGCCGTGCCGACTGGCGATCAATCCATTCCTGGACGTTGGATGGCGAGGTGAAGAACAGGGATTTGCCCCCTGCGATGACCTTCAATTTGGCCGGGAAAAACATCATGCACTTAAGTCCTCTCTCCCGCAATGCCGCCTTGACGCCCATGAAGGAGCGCCGTTCCCTTTGCACTTGTAGGGTGAAATCCGGAAAGAACCGGAATGTGGCATTCTCATAGCTCAGGTCTCCCACTTGCCTGGCCGTCTGCAGAATGGCGTCCCTATCCCTATAGTTCAGGATTTTAGCAATGATGGTTTTAGGTGGAGCCCCTGGCTTGGGTTTGAGGACAGACGCACGGTGGGCCCGCTCAACAGTGAAGATTTTTGACAGCCGCTTAGGTTTCAGATGGTTAAGGATCAAGTCCTCTAGGAATAATTCCACGCTGAGCCCCTCCAAATTTTCCGGCACACCCACCACACGGATGTTACTCCTGCGGGCGTGCCCTTGCTGGTCCTCAAGGCGCACGGCCATCGGGCAATATTGGTGCACTAGTTTGTTCAACCTGTGTTCCATTGCTTGGACGAGGACTGTAGTTCACGGATATCAGCCTCTTTGGTTTTAGCCATGTCTGAGGTTTTATTGAGGTCCGCCCGGAGCAGGTTAACTTCGATGGAGACTTTGCAAATTTTTGTTTCGAAGGTGGCGCCAAGTGTTTGTATAGCTGCCATGATAGAAGCCAGCGACGGTTCTTTCTGCCCGGCTGACTCGCCGATGCGCCCACAGGTTGCGGTGAACCCTATTGAACCGTGTACTTTTCCAGTTTATTGGATTGCGTGGCTGTGGCTTGCTTGGACCGCATGTTGGCTAGGAGCGGCTGTATCAGCATAGCAGGGAGTCCGATGCCTCCGGGCGGACAGTTCGCCCCCTCAACTAGGGTCATCAGCGTCTCCTCCCGTCGTTCCCCGAACACCAGGCCACTCGTGCTCTCTTCACCACACCAGTAGACGATGCCTCCAGTCCACCTGTCGCCTATTTACTGTGCAGGGCCGCAGAAGTCGTCTCCACCCACGACCAGTTCTGAAGGGCGGTCACAAAGGAGAAGCGCCCCCACGGGCACACCGGTCTGCTGTCGGTCTCACCTCCACTCCGTGGTCACTGGGCACTGGGAGCTCTCATAGGTAGCTGCGAGTCCCTTCTCTCCGGAGAAGCCCCCTCTTTCCAGGGGCCGGTCACGGTAATCTCCGCTCCTCGCTGGCACCCCCGCTGTGATAACTGTGGCCTTCCGCTGTGACAAGGGGGGGCCACTCGATGTGATGGGTCCCAGTTGGGCCAGCGGTCAGTGCCCCCCTCGTGGGCGAAAGATCATCATCCCCTCTAGGCCTCCAGCACACGCTCGCGACGGACTGCTGGGTCTCCTCGTGGCCCTACTGGGCCTTGGCTCATGCTCTGCTTCTTGGTCCTGCCGGGCTCCCCACAGCCTTTCACCCCATGATAGGAGGCCGGCAGCCCACCCAGCCGACTGCTGGGGGCCGCCCGATGTTGCGCCTCACTCCGCGGCCTCCCGGCAGGAGGGCTGCACACACTTTGTCGCCGTACCGGCGCCATCCGACAGGCCACAAAGCGGGGCCTGCCGTAGCACCCAGGCCGCCCGCGGGATCCCAGAGTGCCCGGCCGGCACCCAGCCGAAGGATGTTGAGGCGCATCTCGGCTCCCGCGGCAGTCAGCGTCACTGGAGCAGGTTTCCCAGGGTCTGGCCACTCCCGTCTGCACAGCGACGCCCAGTAGAGCAGCGGTAATGGGCTCTTGACGGATCTTTGCGGGCAGAGGGTGACGGCTCTACGGAGCTACTGGTATGGCGGCTATCTTCCTTGGCGCCTGGCCACGCCTCCCCTCGTTACAATTTTGATGCAATCCTAGGTTTACAGATCCTTGTAAATCTGAAAATGTGTCAAAACCAATAGATGCTGCTTGGAAAAACTCTCTGCAATGTCCATGGAGCGCCCCCTGACGTAGGGTAAGGCAACATAGCCTCCTGCGCTGCATTTCCTTACACCATATCTACGAGGTCATGAAAAGTCACGCAAGGTGGCTTTGCATGGCCTCATAGATATTGGTCTGCACTCTGCGACGCCGGAGCATCCAAAAAAGTGACGCACCAGTGGTGCAAGGGGCTTCTAAATAAGCCCAAGGATTGAGGCAGGGAAGTAAAAGAACCTGCAAGAGTGAGGGACACAGATTGCATGATGGTGGGTAAAGGGGGCAGGACTTTACTACGGGAACTCCTGGTATATTGGCTCCCCTAAGTTGGTCATTAGGAGATTTCAAGTGGTTCAAAATGCTTTAGCAAGAACCATCTTTAAGATATCTAAACAGTCTTCTGTGAAAACAGCCTAGGGCTCTCTGCACTGGCTCCCTGTAGAGTAAAGGATACCATTCAAGGCACTCTGTTTGGCCCACAGGGGCATTAACCATAGAACACCTCCCTTGATTGGTGTTCTTCGGTGTGCCTATGTTCGGAACAGGTGTTTAAGATTCTCTAATGTAGGGCTCCTGAAGTTTCCTAATGTTCACCGATCTAGCTGGGGCGGCAGATCCAGATCATTCTCCTGTCTGTCTGTCAAACTATGGAACTCTATGCCAGTGGAAGTAGGAATGAAACCTAATGAGAATAAGTTTAGAAAAATGGTCAAAGTTTGGTTCTACCACTATTCATTTAGTCATTTCTGAGCTCTTGACTCACTCAGCACTGGGAAGCCTCCGGGTAACGACGCCCTTTATAAATCTGCATAACATAAGATAGGACAAACTTGGTACTCTGCAATCTTGACATTTGGCTGCACCACCCCTCAGGATGCTGAGTAGAAATGTGGGCCTAAGTTATTTAAATCAAGGTCATCATCAGGACGTAAAATATACAGGAAGCACCTATAAATATAAAGCTTGTGTCAATTTCAATGATAGCAGCTACTATAGCTGAGTATGTAAGCTAAACTCAGAATTGGTAATGACTGCATTATTTAATTGCAGAGTGATAAATACTCTTCCTGAAGTTATTTCACCCACTGGAATTTCAATTTCCATATGACTGCACATTTTTTTGCAAACTTTTTGGTATGTGACATAATCATAAAATATAGTTAATCTGATTATAAAACTCATTGAAATTGACACAAACTTTCCATTTGTAGGTTCTTCCTGTATATTTTATGTCCTAATGATGACCCTGTTTTCAAACCCTTATGCTCAGGAGTTGAAACGTCTACAAAACAACATTTGTGGATTGTGCTTTTAACATTTTGATGGTGGATATCAATATTCGCATGATGACTTCGAACACTCTTTCATCCCTATCAGCCACATGTATATATATTTTATACATAGCACGTATGCACTTTTTTCACTATTGATCACTCTCACTGTGCCGTCACTTTATGGGAGCACCTTATCTTTTTTAAGATATAAGTAATGCATAATAATCGCTAAAATTTGATGTATGTATTCATGACTGAGAACATACATAAAAATAAATGCACTAAACGCATAATTGAAAACCTACTCCTGTGAGAGGTTATCTTTATCTCTGTTTTGATACTATTGCCGTGGAAGTCAAGGGCTACATTTCCACCATGAGGACCACCTATTACATATTTACTCTCTCTTCACGGCACGCCACGGAGAGCACATCGACCTCTCAGCAGAAAACCCAATGGCACTGAGGAAGGCGAAAACACGCACTCTTGTCAATTCAAAGCACGCCGAGCACTGCCAAAAATGGGGTTTTAAATGCAAAGACCAAGGAGTGCTGTACAAAGAAACCTTGGTGAACAGAGAGCACACAGAAACTCATGTCCCTGAGTTTACATAAACAGAAGGCCAGCACACACAAGCCCTCAGAGAGTCCTTCACAAGCAGGATAAAAAGAGTCGTTATTTTTCCTCCACCACAGACAGAAGCAGCAACTGCAAGTAAACCCACCCTTCACGCTGCACTCCTCACACCGTCCTTCCTCTCTTTGCAGGATCCTCTTGTTCCTTGAAGTAGTCAAAAGTTCTGGAGTTTAAGGTCCACTACTTATACCCCATTTTGTCTTTGTTCTTTGTGCCAGGGTGTCTGAGCCCAGCCCAGGTCAGTTCTGTCCTAACTGGTTCAGTGTGGCCATAGGGGGTGGAGGCAGCATTGTGAAAGGGAGAGAAGCACTATTTAGTTGCAAGGAAAACTCCTCCCACTACAATAAATGCAGCCGAGGCTTATTTAGCTCAGCTCTGAGTCATCCAGGAAGGACAAGGCACACCTCAACACCCCCCCCCTAGCAGCTGTCTACAGTGAATGCACATCCCCAGCCCCTGTTATGCTATGTAAGCGACATTTCCAAAGCTCAGCGCTTACCCAAGGGTGTCTTGGCTCTAGCTACAGTCCCCTGAGAATGAGCGTTGTAGACAGGTTTACCTGTCAACGAGCCAGGATTTTTAACTCCAAAACCAGACAGTCAATACACAAAACAGCAGAGGCACACAGGATGGTTAAAAAAGAAAATGCCTACTTTCTTAAAAATTGTTATTTTTGCATTTGTCACCCCGAGTCGGATGGGTATGCTCAGACGTGAGTCCCATGCTCTCCACACCACTGGAGTCAAGCTATCCTGGCTGAAGATGGCTGAAAGCCAGAAACCGGTCCTATGAGGCTTGATTCCGGTCCAGGAAAGACATGGCTTGGCAGTTCAGGTTGGACTGTTCCCATGAGGCACAGGGTCAGGGCTGATTTGTATATGGCCATGTCTGAACTGGGGTGGTGTGGAGTGCAAAAAAATGATGGATTTAGGCACAGATCTCTGTACTGGGGTGAATGTATGACATTGTTCTGCATTCAGTCCATCAATTGTGGTTTTTGCATTTGCCACCCCGAGTGGGATGGGTATGCTCAGACGTGAGTCCCATGCTCTCCACACCACTGGAGTCAAGCTATCCTGGCTGAAGCTGGCTGATAGCCAGAAACCGGTCCTAGGATGCTTGATTCCAGTCCAGGAAAGATATGGCTTGGCAGTTCGGGCTGGACTGTTCCCATGAGGCACAGGGTCAGGGCTGATTTGCATATGGCCATGTCTGAACTGGGGTGGTGTGGAGTGCAAAAAAAACAATGGATTTAGGCCCAGATCTTTGTACTGGGGTGAATGGATGACATTGTTCTGCATTCTGTCCATCAATTGTTGTTTTTGCATTTGTCACCCCGAGTGTGATGGGTATGCTCAGACGTGAGTCCCATGCTCTCCACACCACTGGAGTCAAGCTATCCTGGCTGAAGACGGTCCGGTCCTAGGATGCTTGATTCCGGTCCTGGAAAGACATGGCTTGGCAGTTCGGGCTGGACTGTTCCCATGAGGCACAAGGTCAGGGCTGATTTCCATAAGGCCATGTCTGAACTGGGGTGGTGTGGAGTGCAAAATAACGATAGATTGAGGCCCAGATCTCTGTACTGGGGTGAATGTATGACATTGTTCTGCATTCTGTCCATCATTTGTTGTTTTTCTTTGTAAAAGTGGCTTTTTCGTACACACAATTTAAAAACAACCTTCACTAAAAGATATGTTATTAAATTCTGAGTTCAGAGAGCCTAAAATCAATGTCTTCATCTTGTCCCCATGGAAAGCTACGCATGTAAAGTGTTACAGAACACTCCCCTTGAGAAGTCTACGGGATGGAAACTTTTCAATAGTGAAAAAATAAATCCTCAGTGTTTCACTATCAGAACATGTCACACACACCAGTACATGTGCTACCTTTCACATACGCTGCATCCTGCCCATGGGGGTACCTTGAGCCTACCTTAGGGATGCCTTATATGTGTGGAAAGGGACGGTTTCATCCTGGAAAATGGGTGCACTTGCCAGGACAACATGGCAGCTCAAAACTCCACGCAGACACTGCTGTGGCAGGATTGAGTTACATTTGCAGGGCTACTTAGGTGGTTGGCACAATCAGTGCTTCAGGCCCACTAGTAGTATTTGATGTACAGGCCCTTGGCACACACAGTGCACTTTACTAGGGACTTAAATGTTTTAAATAACGTATATTTTTTATTTTTATATCGCCTATGTCCTTCTGCTTGCCCTGAGGTTTTCATAGATGTCTTGGGTGTTTAGATTGGTGGTGTACTTTTCAAGTTTACCTGGCTCAAAGGACAGACTTCTCTCTTTATAATAGTAGTATAGATTAATTCCTTCTAAAGGCATGTCTGGTAAAGGCATGTGTGGTAAAAACGTGGTTGTGGTAAAGACCACGTTGGTGAGGCATACAAAGTAATTGCATGCGTAGTTCTGTTATACAACTGCCAGCCCCACCTCTCCTAATAAGGAATTTTTTTTAAACACAGAAAGGACTGGGAAAGCCCAAGTTCGAAAGGCATCAAACCCAAGTAGTGTAATCGGAGAACCAACAACCAGCTAGAAAAGATCCAAAAACTGCACATTGAACATGGCCAACAACAAAAAGGGAGGTAGGGGTACAAAAAAGAACAATTCTTAAAAGGGGGCACATGAGGATGCTCAAGACCAGCCAACACACTACAAAAAAGGGCACTCAAAATACCACAGCAAGGAAGGCCCAAAAACCACCCTGCAATCCAGTAGGGTACCAAGGAAGAACTGACCAAACATCGGAATTAGTACCAAACAGCCCCTACAATCCCAGCAAAGAGACTTAGGCACATTCATTCTAAACAAGAAGCCAAAGGACAGGGAGACAGAGTACCTATCCCTCAAGTCGCAAGCCTAGCTGGGAACTCCAGAAGAAGACCAATTCCTGCCCTCACCCTAGGAAAAAAAGGGGGCAATTATCCATCCTGCAGCAAAGTGGCTCAGTGCCTCACCCAAAGCATGTGCACCCCAGCCTCAAGTTCAGTTTGAATAAAACAGTAGAGCGTCCACACCCAGCTCATCAATCTGAATGCTTCTTAACTATCAATATAAGTCTCGAGGGCATAATTTAAAAAATGTTGGCATAGGGCAGCACCGCAAACCTTATTGCGGTGCTGCTCTACATTAAAAAAGGTCACAAATCCACCACATCTATGAGATACAGGGCCAGATGTAGGTAAATCTAATTTGTCGACTCATAAATACGGAATTTTACCGATTCGGTATTTATGAATCAGTAAATTAGAAGGAGGGAGATGTAGGTAATTTTTTATTTTGAATAACCGAATCTGTAAGATTCGGTATTTACTGATTCGGTAAATACCAAATCGGTATTCCCCATTGATTCCTATGGGCTTTGGAGCCCATAGGAATCAATGGGAAATACTGATTCGGTATTTACTGAATCGGTAAATACCGAATCCAGCAAGGGTGCAGGGGGTGTCACTTTGACACCCTCTAGCACCCCAAGTGCAGGCTTGTGTGCCATGTGGCACACATACATGCCCTAAGGGCATGTCTGTGTGTCACATGGCACCGGTGTGCATGCACAGATGTGCATGCACACCTGAATTCGGTATTTTACTACCCAATAGGATTAGGTGGTAAAATACCGACTCTTAAGGGCCTGTGGCACTCTGTGGAGTGCCACCTACATCTTGATTTACCGAATCGGTAAAATTACCGATTCGGTATTTTACAGAATCGGTAAATTTACTGATTCGGTAAATTTACCAATACTGTTAAATAATGGTCCCTACATCTCAATCACCAATTACCGGTCGGTAACGGCCGAATTCGTCCGTTACTGACCGGTAATTGGCGACCTACATCTGGCCCATAGTGTATTC